>NC_142940.1:37156438-37317688 GCF_046866305.1 Octopus bimaculoides
GATTAAATGAAGTTTAGATTGTTAATAGGAGGCACATGTTAACACACAGAAGATTCAATCAGAATGCATAGAGAGCACAGTTTGAGTTGAGAATGCAATTGTGAAGACAAATTAGGAATTTAAGAAAAAAATTGTTCCTGAAAGTTGTTTTTTTAATATTTTCTACATATTGCTTGAAGCTCACCTTCCTCTTACACCTCAATCCTTGGATCCTACATTTATATATATATATATTATATATATATATATATATATATTCTTTCTGGAATGGTGAGACTTGGAGCAGATAAAATAAATAATAGAATGTAAACATTATATAAAAAAAAATATTTCAGATAGAAAAATGTTAAAGGCTACACAGTACATATATATTTACATCCTATTTATACCCTTATCTGCTTCGAGTTTCTAAAAAACAAATATATCAGGTTTTCTCTGTTTCTAAACTCTTATGACATCAACGATACAATAAAATATTCATAGTTGATGTGCAAGGTCAAAAAAAAAAAATGCTTGTTCTTGTATATGACTGTGTGTGTTTGTGTGTGTATGCATTTTTATTGGTTTCACTCTGTGGCCATGCTAGGACATTACCATGTATGTATTTATGAGCTGTTCTGGCTTAAGGTAGCTGCTTAGGGAGGGATCAACAAGTCTTGGGTCCTAATGCTAATTTATGTATTGCAATTGTGTATGAAGGATCTCTCAGTGCATTGGTTTGCCAAAGTGTCTACAATGATGTTAAGTTGGCTTTAATGCTCTACAGATGAGCATGTGTGTGTGAATATGAATGTATGCATGTGTCTATGGAATCATGTATGAATGTGTGTGTGTGTATGGATGTATCTGTATATCTATGGATATATGTATTGATGCATGTATGTCTACATGTCTATGCTTGTATTTATGTATGTCTGTGTGTCTATGAATGTATGTGTGTTTATGTATGGATATTTATATATCTGTGGAGGTATGAATGTGACAAAGATCTTTAAATGCTTCACAACCACAAGGCCTTCCATTTGATCCCACTATAAGTGAGACATCTTAAATGTATTTTACCATAGCACCAGATTGACTCAGCCCTTGTAAGCAGAAAAATGAGAACTGAAAAAGCACATCAGATTTTCAACAGGGTCAGTCATGTTGCACACTGCATCACACCAGTTGTGCCCTGGAATTACATTACAAGTAACATTTCTAGCAAAGTACTAAGTTTCTTACACACACACACACACACACACACACACACACATATACTATTCTACCTTTGGTATTCAAGTGTGTGTGTTTGTATATATATATATATATATAATTAAATGCCTCTAGCACGGAAGCCAGACAGCTGCTCTGGCAATGAACATGCTCGGACAGTGCTCTTAGTGCTCCACTGGCGCAGATGCCAGTCATCGAGTATGGTTCAATTTTGATTTCACTTGCTCCAACAGGTCTTCACAAGCAGAGTTTAGTGTCCAATGAAGGAGAGGTTAGCATGGGTACCAGTCATCGGATTTGGTTTGATTTCGATTTCAGATTTCAAATTTTAAATTCCAAATTCACTTGCCTCAACAGGTCTTCGCAAGCAGGGTTTTTAGTGTCCAATGAAGTGAAGATACGAATTAGTGAGCTGGCTACATTTCTGGCAGAGGTATATATATATATATATATATATATATATATATATATATATATATATATATATGTATGTATGTATGTCTCACCTGTTTATGACTTTCAGGTGTCTGAGGGAGTCATCGCCACTGCTTTAAACCACGTGCATTGGCAAACAAGTAAAACACACACATACACTGAGTGTGTGCACTTGATAATGTTTACAACACTAGTGCTGCTTCTAATTCATAATTGAATATGTATGTGTGTGTATATATATATATATATATATATATATATTAGTTTATTTGAAGCATTGTGAAATACAGACAGAATTGATTCAGAAAGTCACTACAATGAAAACTGGAAATAGATGAATGAACACAAAAGCTAAACAGAAACAGCAATTTGTAGCTTTACCATATAATTTCAATGTGTGTGAGAAACAGAAAGAATGCATGTGTGTAGGTCCTTTGTTCCACATGCCTCAGTTAAAGCTAGCTGTCGGAAACAGCTACCAAAACTTTTAAGAGTGACACTTGCAGTTGACTGGCACTGTATCTATGAAAGGAGAAGATTTGTGTCACATCTACCAAACACAGTTAATTCTGAAGACATGCTCAGACTTTGTTGAGACCAAAGAGGCTGGTTGCTACATCTATTATTTATAACAGATGAGGCAACCCCCCACTTCAAATTACTTATGTCTGTCTAGCTTATTCCTTCAAACCAGTGGTTGCACATAGTGGAGCAGTAAAATTAGGTTCAACACCAAGTTGATAATTTAAGATTTCATTTCATAAAGCAACAATCAATATGTAATTAACAAAACTATGTTTTATCCTGAGATCAATGACCTTACTGAGCTATTCAACTTAATTGGGTGATAGATTTCAGAAAAGTAACAGTGTCAAGCTCACCGACCAGTCTCAGAGAATCTACAAAGGTCAAGTTGGCTGGACCTTACTCCAGGTCCAGCCAGTTAAAAAAAAAAATAGAAAAAGGCTAAATCTACCACAGGTTTAACACAACTATATGGTTTCTGAGTGCTTTTGGTGGAATCCATTCCATTGTAAGCATTCAAATCAGGTCTATGGCCTGAAGCTAATCACCTTCTTCAACCCACCTGTGACAGGTGATTAGAAGGGAGACAACTACGTTCAGATTAGTGACCATGATAAAGACCACAAGGACTGATACTCTTCCAATTAAGCTATTTACATTTTACTCAAACATCACAGAATCTTATTTACAATTGGGGAGTGGAGGGGGCACCTCATAGATGTCCAGTTTGTTGCAACCAACTATTGATAGATTTTTATTTAATGATATTGCAAACATTATAATGACCAAGAAAGTGATCAGACTTGAACCATGAACATATTACTTACAAAGTGACAGTGTTCACCAATTACAATACAGAACACTGGCAATTCCATCTCAGCAAACTAGATACTAGGATAATTCATGTGATGTTAGAGTAATTACAGCAGGATATAGTTGGAAGAATCAACAATGGTAATCACATGACTTTCAAAAATTGACAACAGTTCGTGTCCCACGAGACTACCGTAATGGTATAGTCAGGTCCTTCTCCATTCACCAACCATCATCTGTTTCCCAGCAAGATAATATTTGCCCCAGTTCTTCAAATACAAACAGCACAGAGACAGAGACCAGAAATATTTTCATGGAAAACTTTATAAGACCACCACGACCACGACCACCATAGATATTTCCCTCAAACTTGGCGAATGTTTATACTTATTGAAGTACTTTGACTTTAGAGTACCATTAAAGCGTGAGGCTTTACTTATAGTAATAGACCTTGATATTATAATGCATTTTATAAATAAAGGAAAAAAACTATATACTTTCTAATATTTCTTCTCCTTAATTCATTTTACACGCTGCCTACATGATCAAATTTTATATAGATTTTACCCATAAAAAAAAAACCCAACTAAATACTTTTTATAAATTAATAAAGGACTGAACCAGTGCATGTGTTTATTACCGGCATAATGCCTCTCCCAAGGTTTAATTGCAAATATATACATATATATATATATATATATATATATATATGGGCTGTGCGTGAGAAGACCCGGCAAGCCAAGTAAGATCGTTGCCAGTGCCCCTGGACTGGTTCTTGTGCGGGTGGCACATGAGATGCACCATTTTGAGCGTGGCCGTTGCCAGTACCGCCTGACTGGCTCCTGTAGGATTTTCGAGCGAGATCGTTGCCAGTGCCCCTGGACTGGCTTGTGCGGGTGGCACATAAAAGACACCATTTCGAGCGTGGCCGTTTTCGTGCGGGTGACACGTAAAAGCACCCACTACACTCTCTGAGTGGTTGGCGTTAGGAAGGGCATCCAGCTGTAGAAACTCTGCCAAATCAGACTGGAGCCTGGTGTTGCCATCCGGTTTCACCAGTCCTCAGTCAAATCGTCCAACCCATGCTAGCATGGAAAGCGGACGTTAAACGATGATGATGATATATATGTTTTTGTTTGTAAACTTTCACAGTTCAACACTTGCATAAAGATTCCAGAGGGATGATGCTTTTGGAGAGAAAGAACTGAGCATAATTGTTAGTGAGGGCCCAGAAGTGATGGATGCAACAAGGTAACAAGCGGTGAAGAGACGAGGGTTTTTGTTGGTGTTTAAGTGGTGGAGCTACAAGATGAGCCACCACCAATGAAGAAGCAAAACAAACCAAATAACCACATAAGCATGTCTGTGCCTGCACACAAACTAACAAAGCTAACATATCTTTATATATTTTTACTACAAAGATTCTTACAGATGAAGGTCATCACTTCTTGAATTTTAGAGATTATGGTTACTTACAAATACATAAATTGCAAAGTCAGTGACTTGAAAACTTTTTGGAGAAACTTGAGCCCAATCAATCAAATCAAATCAAATCAATTCATTTTTATGTGACGTCAATAAAAACTGTTCAAAAAAACACTTCAGAAGTACACTTCACTCTGCAATTTGTATTTGTGCATTTATTCAGACTTTTAAAAGTTTGAGGTTTGCTAAATACATCAGAATTTTTGTTAAGATTCACTCTTGTTTTAAGCAATTTTGTCACATTTTTATTTTCCTATCATATATGTGTGTAAGCATGTACTTTATATAAATGTGTGTGTGTGTGATTTCATTGTTTCCAGTGTTGTTTTCTTTTGCTTTTACTTTGTTCTTTCCTTCTGAGTATACAATTGCCTGCTTGAAAATTGCATTGTTCCAAACAAAATAACCTACTTAACTAAATTCTTGCTTTCTCTCCTCCCCCACCACACCACCTTTTGCTTGTTCTGCTCAGTTCTCCTTGGTACTAATTTCATAGCAAGAATAGCCTTGTTATAATCTACATGGAGTTTATTTTGACCTAAATTTTCACTATTTGGTTGGCCCAACTGTCTATCTGTCCTCTTTATCTGTCTCTCAACCTCCATGTGTCTTGTGTGTGTGTATGTGTGTGTGTGTGTGTGACTACGTGTGTGTGCTTGTGAGCATGTTTGAGAGTGTGTTATGTGTTTGAATATGTTTGCTCTTTCTCTTTCCCTTGAAGGCTTCGCTAAAACTTCATAAGTCTTTTTCACACTGAAATTTGTTAAATTTTATGATGACAGATAAATTGTAAAGTGAAATTATTGAAGAGTCTGTCTAGTTTATCTCTTCTTACACTATTGCTGTTGACAGGCAAGTTTGTCAAACTTTAGGACAATCTGACTTGCTGCATTTTAGAATGACGAAGAAAAATTCTTTTACTAGTTTTCAATTGTGAAGCCAAAACCATATTGAGGAACAGCATCAAAGGATTCTGTTGATGATGCAGAACCCACCTTTTCCAGTGCATATTTTATTGATTTATATGTATTGATTGATTAAGTTACACTAGCGACACAAAACCATTTTAAACTAGTGTTGTTGTGTCAAATGAATACACACAGATATGTCTTGGCCATTGTACTGCTCAAGCTTGAAGGACTAGATAGAATATTACATTGCTTAGAAACAGATAAACGTTGGTGACAGGAAGAGCATCCAGCATAGAAAATCTGTTTCAACATATTTCATTTGATCCATTCAAGCAAAGAAAAATGGACATTAAAACAATGATTATATATACATATCACCTTCATCGTTTAATGTCTGTTGTCCATGCTAGCATTGGCTGGAAGGTGTGACCAGAGCCGGCAAGTCAGGGGGCTGAACCAGACTCCAGTCTGATTTGGCATGGTTTCTACAGCTGGATGTCCTTCCCAAAGCCAACCACTTTACAGAGAGATAGGGAGAGAGAGAGAGAGAGAGAGAAAGAGTGTGTGTGTATTAAAATATATATATATATATATATATATATATATATGTATATATATATATATATATATGTATATATATATATATATGTATGTACAAACTACGAGCTCTTTGGTCAGTAATGGCCACACCTTGTCAGCTGCAATTTGATTGGTCCCTTCAATAATGGTTTCTCTATGTGGGTACTCAACTGGCTAGAAATACCAGCCAAATCTCCTTCACATAAAACCTTATTCCTTTCTTCTTTAGGATTTAAACACTTGATAAAACCATAAGAGTACCACTAGTGGGTGCAGTCTATCCTAGGCAATGCTTTTATGAGGTCAGCACTTTTGGATCTGCTATATAAAGTCTGTGTAAGCTGTTGAAGCTCAGGTTGGGGATAGAAAACTCAAGGCCCAGGTGGCACACACTACAGCCATGCTACTGATCACACAGTGTGTCTGGGGTATTTTAAACCCAGCAAAGCCTATCTTTTTCTGAATCTAACACAGTCAATCTCTTGCAAAGAGAAAGAGAGAAAGAAGATGAATTGACTCTGAATACTGGGCTGTTGGTTTGAAGCAGCATTTGAGCTCAGAATACACTGAACTGGAACCAATAACACAGGGCATTATTATATCTGATATATTTTCCAATTCACCACCTTATCAAATCCTACTGTTTTAAATCAGATATAATGCAGGGAAAATGATGAAATGGGATAGTGTGGCTACTCAATCAAGTCTGATCTGAAGTTAAACAACACTATGACTGTAAACAATTTGAACTCAGTCTGAGTCTGCAGTCCAATATCGTGTTCGTTGGAAATTCCACTTCTACTTTATCTTCAACACCTTTTACTGAACAGAAATAGTTAAGCTAAAAGTTGGTTAGATGGCTGCTATTTCTGAGAGAAACACCTTCAATGGCTAATCTCTATCTATCTATCTATTTATGCTTTATTCAAGACATGGGATTGTTTCCCATGCAAGATGTTAAGTACAAGGTCATTCCTGATCAAGACCCTTGACAATTGTCTTTATTTTTAATTAATTCAAGTTAGTGTATTTCAGACCAACAATATCTAATACGTCCTTCCTTTAAGGTAGTAATATGTAATTTCTGTGAGGAATTCGGCTGATAATTCTAGCTGGTTGAATGACCACAGAGATCTTGACTCATTTGTCTTACTTTCAGGTTCCATGTATTAGATATCAGAGTAAAAGCCTGCTATGGTTCCACACTAAAGAAAACAGAATCATTTTTGCAAGATACAAGAACACAGATGTTATTTTAAAATTTCGTAAAAGCAACAACAAAAAAGACAGAAAGAAAAGAAAAAACTGAATTTCCAAGAAAAATATATTTGTGAAGAGATTAACCCTTCTAGTACAAAAATGTCAGCATGTATGTTGGCTTGTGGTTTATGAAAAGTTAATGGAAAATTTTTCATTAAACAAATGAGAAGTTAAAGGAGAGAAAAACAAAAGAAGTGATAAGCAGTGTTCAAATTTCACTTGTGTCACCTTTGATTTTTGACTTTTGTCAAAGTTGACCTGATAATTAGGCACCAACACCAGCCACATCCCTTTATGATTTCACTGGAATAAATAACAGTAATATACTACTGTGTAACTTGGTTAATAAATTAAGTACACATAAAGTGAGAATGACACTTTAATCTCAAATACTAGTACATAATAAAATGCCCCCCCCCCCCCCCGCTACACTTTGTAAGTGGTTGGTGATAGGAAAGGAATCCAACTGTAGAAACCATGTCAAAAACAAATGAGAGCTATGTGGAGAAATTTTAGCAGCAAGAGTTCAAAATCCCATCATGGTCAACTTCATCTTTCATCTGAATTGGGTTGATAAATGAAGTACAGTAACTTCAAATAAGAAATGACTCAGACTAGAGTGATTTGTACAATCAATGTCAGAATGGAAAATGGGGGGAAAATGTTGATATTAGTCCCCTAATTTAAACATTTGTATAGGCCTCCACCACAAAAATAGTGGTTTAGTTGAAAAGATATCGGTGTCTTTATGTTGATTTCATTTTTTCGTAACCTTTTAGCATTTAAACCAACTTTATCCAGCCCAAATATTCTGTTTTATGTTCAAACTGGCCAGATCCAGGCTCTCACTACTGCCCTCAATATCATTCCAAACTGAAAAAAAATCACATCATCAAAACCTCAAAGCTACAAGATAGTCCATGATTAATTCAAAACTTTGTGAATAAATATGCATTACATTTGAGAGAGTAATCAGAATGCTAAAGGGCAAATGGTTCAGACAGGAAGGAAGAGGTTAGTAGCTGTGAAGAGTACTGGTCTTGAAGGGTAGGAAGAAAGGGGTGATGAGCACAAATCCTTTGAGACAAGAAGTTAATGCCCATAATAAGTCCTTTGAGGTGGGAAATAAGGGGTTAGTACCCATGACAAATGCAAGTCCTCCAAGACTAGTGATGATATTGATAGAGTATATGTTCAACAGCATGGCTGAATGATTAAGAAATTACAAAGTAACAAGTTCAATCCTACTGCATGCCATCTTGAGAAGTATCTTTTACCATAGCCTTGGGTCAGTCAGCACAAGTTTTGTGAATAAAACTGGTAGATAGAAACTGTGAAGAAGCCCAACAGAGAAATAATTCCTGTGATTTAAAAGTCCAACCATATCATATATTGATCCAAAATAATGAAACATTGCACCGGATCTATTACTACACACTTTACCATTCCATTTACTCTCCTTCATAGCTAGCCACCATTTCCTTGACTTCAGATGACTTGTTACTGACATTTATCATACTCTTTTACTACAGACTGTTTTTATGACTATCCATCACTCACTGTCTCTTACTACTATCAAAACATGTAGTAGATATTAGTGCCTCTACTCCATTATCTTTTGCCATTAATGACTATTTAGTATTGTCTTCCATTTCTCCGTCTCTTTCTTCCACACTTTCACCCAAACCATTGTTTCTCTCATCATGCTCTCTCGCTTCTCTCATCTGTATTCATTTTTGACAAGCACCCTCTCTTCTATTATGAAAAAAATTGAAACAACCTGTGTTATTGTTTAGCTCAGGTCAGCTTTCATACAGTCGACCTATAATCAAAGATGTTTCAATCTTGACAATCTCATCTTTTTAGACACAATATATTTAGGACTGTAGGGCCTTCTTCGTTCATCAATGTTGACCATGCATATACACATTATGCGCAGGCTTGGGTAAGGTATTTTAGAGAAAGACTGGCAGTTGCCATTACATGCCAGTCTTTCTAGCCATGCCACTGGTGTTTATCCAAAGTTTGCTAACTCAGGACAATAAAGCTTGGCACAAGTATTATCACAGACATTGCTGTCAGAACACAAAGAACTGGAACAGATACCACAAGACATTATCTAAAAGAATTTTCAAACTACCGTCCTCAATTGATACATTTTTTTTAATCGACCCCTTAAAGATGAAAGACGAAGTTGAACTCAGTGGGGTTTGAACTCAAAGCGTTATATCAGAACAAATATTGTAAAGTACATTATATCCAATACCATAATGACTCAATTTCCTTTAAGACAGCAGTGTATGTAATTTAAAGAAAATTTGATTATTTCTAGCAGATTAATGACCACTTGGAAGCCCCTTATTTAACACTGAATTGTCAGTGAAAACCGAGTCTATCAATACAATTGTCTCCCAGTCTTGACAATAAATAGTTACAAAACTTTTCCTTAACTCCAGTTAGACGTCACTGAAAGGCCAACTGAAAAAAAAAGCTAACAATGCTTTACTTTCCCTTTCACACATTTTGTATTGTTTACAAACACTTATTAAAACTATCATCATTTAACATGACATTTTATGCAACAATATTCAGGTTTGCCACATAAGCGTCGAAGAAAAAACACACCCTATTTAAGCAAGTTATTGCCGACGGCCCACTTTATCAAAGATCTCTCTCTCTCTCTCTCTTTCTCACACAAACACATCTAGGCTATGGGAAACTAACACACTTTATATAACTATTTCATATTTTTATGCATGGTGTACCGTCATTTAAATATGACATTTATTCCCCTAATAATAAAACTATATGAAAATTTGCCTTATCATAAATGTTGAGCATGTCAATTTTCTTGGGGTCACGTTATAAACCATTCAGAAACAGAACAAACATCATTTTACATAAATCCACCCTATATTATTTTAAACAATGAATTATTCGTTCTGAATCGCTGAAAAGGCTTGGTTGCCAGAGTTGCCATGCCACAAAATAAAAGTTATTCAAATAATTGACAGTGAAAAGAGGAGAAATAATTTCATATTCAGTTATATACGACTAAAACGACGGGGGGAAATATTTCATATTAAAACTCAAGTTATTATTATTAATACTATCTCGCCAAAAAAAAAATTTCGGAAAAAGTGAAAAATGAAGAAGGGGGGGGCGGAATCGAAATTTTGAAGTTACAATTTTTGAAAATTTTTTTTCAGAATCGGAATCTCCATAGCCTAAATCGTGGGATTCCGTAAAATAGAAAAAATAAAATAAATTAAGGGGTGGGGAAGGTTCCATTTACATATCCTCCATCTGGACCCATGATGCCGAGGTTGGTTTCGCCTTAAACAATTTGGATCTTGTTCAAAACGGGGGCACCAGTATTTCCTTAACGAAACACTTTGAAACTTGGGACACTGGTAGAATGTGTCATATAAAACATCTTTTTCTCTTAGTCTTCTTAACAAAAAAACGTACATCGCAAGTTATTTCATGTTAAAGTTGTCGTATTTCTGTAATTTCAACCAATCACTGATGTCTATTCAGCTGAATAGTCATAAAAATGCTGACCGGTCATAAAAATGTTATTCCCTGTGATATATTTCATCCGGTTTAATCATAATTTATACGCATATATTGTTTATATAATAAATTACGCTGTGCGTATCTATGTGTGTAACAATTTTAGAGTTCGGATTCTAGAGTTAGGGTTAGTTTTAGGGTTAGAGTTAGGGTTGAAATGTCAGAACTAACGGGGATTAATACGATATACACCGTTACAGCGCTAACTGTTTTCAACTGAATAGACGTCAGTGATTAGTAGAAATTATCGAAATAAGACAATTTTTTACATGAAATAAATTCGAATACAAAAATTTTTTTCTGTTCTATAACACAAAATAGATAAGTATACGAAGTTTGAAAGTCTTTCGGTACCAAAAACACTACATAAAACATAAATGAAAACTGGTGCCCCCGTTTTGAACAAGATCCAACAATTTCTTTGACTTACAAAGTGCCAGTCAGCAAGGGTTAATATAAACGAGTAGTCCCTCATTGCTAAAACTGTAGTTTTGAACCTAAGATCCATTGTTAATAATATACTTTGAGTTGTAATAGTAAATAAATATACAGAAAAATGACCGGCTGAAGGGATCAGCCCGAGTCCATATGTGCTTGAGGGCATCTCGTTGTGCGTTAAGGATTTTTGATATAAAAGGTGAATATAAAAATCATTGATAAAATAAACACTTTATTCCTTAAAGATTACTTAAATATTTATGTAATAAATACGTGATTCCTACAGCAGCTAAAACTATTCATTTCTGGTGTGTATATAAGGTGATGGTATTTATCACCTTTCACTTCTAAAAGGCATTTATAATTTATAAATAAATATACCATACACAAGCGCAGACGTAAAATTTATGAAAGAAAACTGAATCAGAACGAAATCAAAATACAAATAAATTTACAAGCGAGGTGAGAGGCCAAACAGCTAAATGCGTGACTGAGAGTTGATGGACTTCATGGATTGTGTATCAAAATACCAACATTCCGACAGAAGCGATTCTAGAGCAACCTCTACAGTCGTGAGATGACAGACAGCCTCTAATAGTAAAATAAAATTTTAAAAATTCTTCTCCTCATATTCACTCTTTCTTTGATTCCCACTTAAAATGGATGGTAAAATAAACTAATGATTTCAGCAGCCAACTCGTTCAAAGAGTAATTTATCCTATAACTATTTTGGATGTTCCCCGTAAGCTGCAATTTGCAAACGTAAAGAATAAATACCAAGAAATGTCACAAAACATTGCATATCTCAATGTTTGTTCATCTGAGTTCTTTATATTCACTTTCTTTTGAAAGATATATCTATTCCTCTCGTCTTGTCTAATCACGTCGATATCATCATAGATGATAATTAATTAGATCAATGATAAGGAGTGCATTGAATGCTGCTGCAGTCTTTGTGTTGTCTCGCATGCAAGTCGTTTACTTAATCATTTGCCCTACCTATAAAAAAAATCACGAGGATGGTTAAGTTGATAAACAGGTTAAAAGTTGAATAGATACTTAAAGATTCTGTTTCAAACCCTGCCTTATCGTATTATGATAAATCGAGTCTACTGACTTACGAACATGAGTTGTTGTTGTTGTTGTTTGGGAACAAGAAAAGGTGAACTTGTCCTGCGAGACTAGATGTCCCATAGTAATGAACTAATGGAATTTGGTATAACGAAACCTTTCCAGAACTACTTCTCAAAATTATTTAGTACAACGTGGTTGCTATATTGCTAAAATATATTAGAGTAGGCGGAAGTCTTTCCGTATTTTTCTCCACGGTCTTCAAGAGCTCTGTAGACTCCAGTTAGTCCAAGACTGCTCTACTATTATTGTACACAAACAAATGAAGGAATCTAAGTCTTCGCTCGAACTATTAGAAATCACCGCCATAAAAAGTCATGTTTTAGGACTGAACTGCAAAGTTATACTGATAATTAATAATATAATAGCCGTAAAATTACATTAATAAGAATTATTAGTTGTAGAGACAACGGGGTTCTGCATTTTCAGTTTACTAAACACCACTTATAAGATATTGATCAATCCGGATCAATACCTTGTAGAATGCAAACACTGGTCCAAGATATTGTATAGTGATATCGAACTCGGAACTAAGACAATGTAGTCCTTGGTTTACAATGAGATAGGCATGGCTGGATGGTCTGATTGTATATCTGTTCGATCAGTACTGAACCGAGACTAAACAACAACTATCTACAGTGTTCGTTGCTTCATATTCCGAATCGAAATCCCATGAGGGGTGATTTCGCTTTTTCTTCCTCTGGGTTCGATCAAATAAATTGTACAATAGAAAAAGTATAGCGGGGAAGAGGGTATCTTCGTACTTCGAACCACAAAGGGATTTTTATTTTTTATTTTTTATGTTGTATTGTAGAATTACAAAAGAAAATGGATAACTGCACCAAGATAATCTATTATTCTGTCTCCCATTAATCTCACTCTTCATTCGTCTCCTTAAATCGATTGAAACAGAAAACTAGCGCGATAGCAGTGTAACGGAGTGGAAGCAGAAATAAACGAGAGAAACTTTGCAACTGAAGACGGCACAGTTTTGGAATAACTGTCCCTCAAAGTCCATATCTCATTGGAAAGGAAAAGAGTCTTTTTTTCTTTTATTTTTTATCCTTCATTTTTACATTACATTTGTTGTTCTCATACGATGGAAATGCTTTTCCAAAAATTTCCGTTTCTGACATTTCCCACGAGGTATGGAACTTCGAGGGGCAGCTGTTCCCAAACTCTTCCCTCAAGACCTCATCAATGTACAAACAAACTCTCAGATATTCTCGTTTTGTAGACACATTCCGAACTTCAATACTCAGATTCAGGTAACATTCGCCATTTTCTACCTTGTTTTTTTCTAGTCCAGACCTATTTGTTAAACCATTACAAACCTATACATGTGTCAGACTAAATATCTGACAAAAAAGAAAAAAACATACACACACCACATAGCCGCTGGAGTGGCTGTGTGATAAGAAGCTTGCTTCCCAACCACATAGTTCTGGGTTCAGTCTCACTGCGTGGCACCTTGGGAAAGTGACTTTTACTATAGCGTCGGGCCGACCAGTCTTGTTAGTGGATTTGGTAGACGGAAACTGAAAGAAGCCCGCCGTGTGTTGCGAAACCCCCTCTCTCACTATTCAATGACACTTCTACTATTCCTCGTGCTGGAGTGAGAGTAATAGTAGGCATAAAGACGGTGAGGGCGGTGGCGAAGAGAGAGAGAGAGAGAGAGAGAGAGAGAGAAAGAGAGAGAGAGAGAGAGAGAGAGAGACAAAGAAATTTAGGGAGAGTCGATGATGTTTTATTAAAAGTAGTAGTGTTGATGGTGACAGTGGGAATAATAATAAGAGAGACAAAAAGAGTATTTGAGAGAAAGAGGGACTGAACACTGAACCAGCATGCTGAATTAACATACTGAACACTGATGGTAATGGGGTGATAGTAATAGTATGAGCTGTAGTTCTGATAGAGGCGGAGGCGGCGGTGATGATGGTGATGGTGGTGGTAGTGGTGATAGCCGAGGTGGTCAGGGATGACAGTGAGAGTAAGCAATGTGAAAGGCAGAGGTGATGGTGGTGGAGGGGAAGGCGGCGACATATAAGGTATTGATGGTGGTGGCGTCAGAAGTCCGAATTGTGTATGTGGCAGATGTGGCGTATATGGTCGACAGGGCGGCTTTTAAGCTAGTATATATATATATATATATATATATATATATATATATATATATATATATATATTAGGGACAAAATCCAAAATTATAGGTAAAAAACTCAATTAAAATCAATTTATAAAAAATTAAAATTAAATTGAGCCTTATAGATAAAGTATATATAAAATATATAGTTTTAGGGAAAATAACTAATTTTCAAGAACTCATCGATGAAAATCCACTATCACATATAGAAAAATTAATAATTAAAAGTACAATAAATGAGTATAATATAAAGTAAAGTAAATATCATAAGATAAATATAATAAAAAGATTACATATATATATATATATATATATATATATATATATATATATATATATATATATATTTGTACTTACATTATTTACATTTGACGGATATTTGTCCTCATCTTGTTTGTTGCTTACACAATATTTCGGTTGATATACCCTCCAGCCTTCATCAGGTGTCTTGGGGAAATTTCGAACCTGGGTTCTCATTCGTAAGGTATTTTTCGATGTTATTGTTATTATTACTATTCTTTAGGTCATTACTTGGAATTGAACTCGGAATATTGGGGTTAGTAACCCGCGCTCTTAACCACTACGCCATATGCCCGTAGGCCCACGGGCATATGGCGTAGTGGTTAAGAGCGCGGGCTACTAAACACAAGATATTCGAGTTCGATTCCAAGCAGTGACCTAAAGAATAACAACAACAATAATAATAATAACAACAACATCGAAAAATACCTTAGGAATGAGAACCCAGGTTCGAAATTTTCCCAAGACACCAGATGAAGGCTGGAGGGTATATCAGCCGAAACGTTGTGTAAACAACAAACAAGATGAGGACAAATATCCGTCAAATGTAAATAATGTACATAATTCCTCATCTCTTGAATATAGAACTGTATGTATATGTGTGCGTCTGTGTTTGTCCATCCCGCCATCACTTGACAATCGATGGTGTGTTTACGTCCCTGTAACTTAGCGGTTCGGCTTAAGAATCGATAGAATAAATACGAGGCTTACAAAGATAAGTCCTGGGGTCGATTTGTTCGACTAAAGGTGATGCTCCAGCATGGCCGCAGTCAAATGACTGGAACAAGTAAAAGAATAAAAGAAAAGAATATATGTCTATAAACAAGTGCTGAAATATGTCTCATGTTTATAGCTCTAGTTCATTAATGTTATGTCTCTCCTAGAAGCCTATTAGTCTTTCTATAATACACAAGATGAGAGTAGTACTTCGAGTTTTCAGTGTGAATGGATAACTTGCATGAAACGGTACAGACATTTTATCCTCCCCCAAGTCTTCACAATGAAAACAAGCTTTTGGGGTCCGCCTAGACCAGGGATGGGGAACCTGCGGCCTTCCGGACCATCAAGTGCAGCCGTCTGCGGCCATTGGTATATTTTCTTTCTTTTTTTGATATTGAATATTTTTTGTCTAAAATCATTTTTTGCCTTAAACTTACAATACACACATACACAGAGACAAAAGGAAAGTTTACTGTGTTTAATGATGTCACTCTCGGAAATTAGAAGCATTTTTCTTTGAACCCAATGAATTTAAACTCAAAGCAACAAGTATATAAAGGTAACATTTCCTTGTCAGCTACACTAGCTTAGTGGGAGTGACTTCACAGATGATACACGAGGAGTTCCTGTCTCGTCCACCTTTTCATTGTGATCTGTGCTACGTACTTTACTTAGTAATTGCGTAGTCGTGACCAACTTCATACTGACTTGTTTTGTGAGGCTGAGTTAATTATAGCCTTATAACTTGCATGAAACCACGTTCTTGGAATTTTGGTCATAAGTTCAACAATTGTCACTATTTTGTGAGATTGGAAACCGTCAATATTTGCCATTATTTCTGCAACAATTAGGTAATGATAAATAAGAGTACTAATTACGGAAAAAAATTATAGCTAATCTACATGTTCAGTCTCGGATGGTAGTAACAATTGCTAACGTCAAAACCAAAAACATGGTTTTGGATGCAAATTTATCGTGTCTTGTCTAAGACTGTTTTATTTGGGTCAGTGTGCGGCCGGTTTTACTAATTCGTTATTAAACTTTTATTTTTTATTTTTTTTTTAGAATAAATACATTTCTTTTTAACCCATAATTATGCCAAAAAAATTAAAACGAATTTTGAAAGAAGAAAACAGGACCTTCAATGAAGAATGGGAATTGCAATATTTTTTAGTAAACGGTGGATGCAAGATGTCTTGCTTGTTTTGTGATACCGCAATTGTGACGGTTAAGAAATTCAATGCACTGCAACATTATGCTCTTCATAAAGACAATAAATATGCCAAATTAGACGGCGAGTCTTGAAAGATAGCATTGCAGAAACTGGAAGATGGAAAACAAAAGCAAAGACAGTTTTTCCAATTTGTGTTGCATCAAGGGAATGCTACGACAGAAGCCAGCTATAAAGTTGCATATTTGCTTGGTAAAAAAGGTAAGCCATTCAGCGATGCAGAAGTCATAAAGGAATGTATTTTAGAAATGGTAGGATGTGTAGATCCCGATAAAGTTAACAAATATAAAGACGTGCCTCTTTCAAGAAGGACTAATACAAATCAACAGCATGAATTGGCCTGCAATGTAACAAAGCAATTGAAAAATATAATCCAAAAAGAAAATGTATATTGCTCAGTAGCTTTGGATGAATCGACAGATTCCAGATTCAGCACAAGTATTGTATTTTATTCGTGTTATAACTGATGATTTTCAATTATATGAAGAATTATTTGCTTTAGGCACCCTTAAAGGAAGGACTCGAGGGATAGATATTTTTATCAACTTCAAAGAACAATGTCATAAAGTAGGACTAAATTTTACTAATTTGGTGTGTGCACGGATGGTGCTCCAGCTATGATGGCTGAAAATGAAGGATTTATTGCACATCTTAAAAAAGTAACTAAAGAACCAAATGTACTGATTTCTTTTCATTGTATTTTTACATCAGCAAAATTTATGTGCAAAATCTGTCATTTTAAATGACACTTTGCAGAAAGTTATAAGTATTGTAAACTATATTCGAGCAAATGCTCTGAAACATCGTCAATTTCGAAATATGCTGATGATGGATGACGAAGTAATTAATGTGGATTTGCCTTATCACTCAAAAGTACGCTGGTTGTCGCAAGGAAAAGTATTGGTCAAAATTTTGTGTTTACGATGGCAAATAATTGACTTTTTCAATGAAAACAACAACAAACATTTTGATTTACCAGATCCAAACTTTTACAGAGATGTTGCATTTTTATGTGATGTGATGTCAAAACAAAATGAGTTAAACATTTCGTTATAAAGCAAAAACAAATGTATTTCTGATATGTGGCAAAAAATTTGGGCATTTAGAAAACAATTGTCGTTTTTCAAGTTCCTTTCGGTTCAATCAAAACTTTCAGAACACTTTCCTCAGCTTACGAAGGTAATGGGTGAAAATGAAAATATCTATGACTCTTTTGAAGAATACGAGCCAGTTTTAGACTCATTTATAGAAGAATATAATAAAAGATTCAACGATTTTGAAAAACATAACATCACTCTGAAACTTGCTTTTCAGCCTTACCTAGTTGATATTTCAGAGGCTCTCGAAGAGTTACAAATGGAACTTATTGAAATGTCTGAAGATAATATCCTGAAATCTCTTTGACAAGAGGGAAAATCCCATCGAAATTTCGAAAAGTGCGGTAGAATATCCTCGTCTTCGTGAACATGCACGCCGACTAATTTCCTGCTTTTCTTCAACAAACTGTTGTGAATCCACATTCTCGTACTTGATGCAAATCAAGAATTCGCTGAGAACGCAATTGACAGATGAGCATTTGGAGGACCAATTGAAACTAAGAAACATTATGTTAGAGCCCGATATCAAAACAATTTCTCAAAAAAACCAAATTCGAAGAAGTCAAAAATTTGTATAAAAAGTACCTACTTGCCTGAACTAACTATTTGAAAATGTTATATTCTCGATGTTCATAAGCTGTCTTTTTTTTATAAGATCATTATTCATTTACTTATTACTTGTATACAATGTACCTACTTATTTAAATAAAATATTTGAAAAGTCATGCTTTCGATTTCTACATACCTGTCTTTCTTTTGTTAGATTACTAATAAATTAATTAGGGGATAAAATAATTAAATACAAGAAAAATAATTTGTTTAATGCGGCCTCTATGAGGGATAATGAATTGTAGGGTGGCCTTCATACACAAAAAGGTTCCCCATCCCTGGCCTAGACTCAGAACAGAGATTAATGATAACTGGGTGTAATCGGTGCAAAGAAGGTGAAGGGATTCCAAGGGACGTTCGCGTCAATAATGGCAATGGGAACAGAAAGAAAATGCATTGAATGGGTTGAGATCGATGTATAACACAGAGCCAGACAGATATACCATTATTGCAATATGAGGAAGGCAGCGAACTGACAGAAACGTTAGCATGCCGGGCGAAATGCTTAGCGGTATTTCGTTCCGAGTTCAAATTCCGCCGAGGTCGACTTTGCCTTTCATCCTTTCGGGGTCGATAAATTAAGTACCAGATGCATACTGGGGTCGATCAAATCGACTGACTCCCTCCCCCAAAATTTCGTGCCTTATGCATAAGAGTAAAAAAGATTATTGTAATGTGAGAATATTGCTACGTAGTTCTTAGAATATGCTGTTGAAAGCTTACTTATTTGTTAGACTGCACTATTTAGGATTTTCAGAGATATGAGGAGCATACAATCCCCAAATTGTATTTAACTGTAATGGATTAGCATCCGTTTAGGAATGAAGTATTTTCTAGCAATGAAGAGCCAGCTCAGCCTGTCATCTTGGTTATGTAAAGAACTTCAGGTTCCATGAAAACATTGTCGGAAATAGTAAAGAGTTTGAACAGAATGAATGAATATTGTGTTCATTAATGTTGGTTCCTTCGAGATTTGCCATGTTTGAACTTGGGTATTGGTTGAAGGAGTCCGGACATGTTAACTGATCGATATTATAGGATGTTTTAGAGATTTCCGTTCATGAGAGTTACGCAAGCATTGGTGAGAATAGTTCAGGTTACATGCGAAGTTTTGTGCAGAAAATAACAAGACAGAAAGATGTATCAAAGATAACATTTAACGATTGTAAACAACAGACTGTGATTTGAGAGATTTAGCTACTATTTCTAGCAGACCGAATGATTGAGTAAGAAGCCCCCTCCTTTGAAAAGGTAAAGTATATTAGCGACACAGGTGTATTAATATAACCGGTAGAAAGTACCTTCGGAGAGTTCTACATCCTAACTATACAAACATCAAGAGTCTCTCACATACGTAATATAGGTAATATAACGACTGAAAAACTACGATCAACTAAGACTATCCATGCAATTAATAGAAAAAACTTCCTCTTGTGTTGTTTAGAATCTAAAAATAAAATAAGGGAGTTAACTCTAATACGAGCTATGGGAAAATTTTAGTGTGAATTTTGTGTACGAAATATCGATCATGTTTCGGTCTCTTCAGGGAACAATGTTTTACTCAGTTGGCAATATTTACAAGACAAGTTCCGCTCCCATCTTCATCATCTTTATTTTTCAACAATTTCGGTTCATTGATCATATTGAAGTTGTCTCCTTTGTTTTTAGACTTAAAACGACCATGGAGAGAAGGGTTGTATAACCTGTAGTGAGTTTTTCAGCTCACTATAATTTCTACCATGGGGAAAAGTCTGGTTAAAAATGTAAACGAGCAAGCAGCTTACGTAAGGACGAAGAATGTGAGGGATTAGAGGCATAACATGATTAAATGAGAGTTCCGGAAACTTACACTCAACTGAATCTTCATAACTGGAAAGCTTTCAATCCAGTTGTTTACTGAATGGGTAGAATCTTTGGGCAGAAGATTCTCGAGCCAACCCCCCCCCCCCAGTCTTTACTGACCTCAAAAGCAAGCGCACAACTTTCAGCAAAATTCCCCTATGTGCATGGTTTTTCACAATTCTGTCTTAAATTTGGCCTTGCACAACCCATATGGGTAATCAATGAGGGTTCAAGGTGGTGTATGTATCGATCACCATCGAGATGATAGCATTTCGTTTAAAGAAGGTATACAACATACGAGGTAAACAGACCAAGAGAGATTTAGTGTGGGGTTCCTAAGTAGAACATCTAAACAAAAATTCTCTCTCAAAAGATTAGATGATAAAACAGTTGGGGAGCATATACAGTTATCCTAAAACATCATCAGATACATACTAGTTTATGAAACCAACTTCAAACAAATTCTGTTTATCTTTTACTTTTTCAGTTATTGGACTTTGGTCACGCTGAGGTACTACCTTGTACGAATCGACCCAACATTCTTTATTAAACCTGGTACTTATTCTATCGGTCACTTTTGCCGAACAATTAATTTACGGGAACGTAAATAAATCAACACCGGTTGTCAAGCAGTAAGTGGGGGGAACGAACACATAGATATATACTTATATGCACGACGGGCTTCATTCAGTTTCTGTCTACCAAATCCACTCACAAGGCTTTAATCGGCCCGAGGCTATAGTAGAAGACACTTGCCCCAGGTGTCACGCAGTGGGACTGAACCTGGAACCATGTCGTTGGGAAGCAAACTTCTTACCAGACAGCTACACTTGCGCATGCATATATCATGAATACATTATGTAAAGCCACACTTTCTACATTAACAAAATATGGTTCTGTGCCACTTTCTTTGGATGGGTGTTGAAATGGTGGTTAGAACAACCTTATTTACTAAATATCTATGTCAAGCGATTTGCTAGATCTACTACATTACCAAAAATTCTTATACACCCTACAGTGGAATGGCAGATCGTTAGAGTTTCTCAACACGCCTTGCTGAGTTTAATTACAGTATTATATATTCAATCTACATCTAGCAAACGTTATGGAAATATAAACTGACTGCCAGCACTTTACTGGTACTTTGCTTTTATCATTCCCGGAGGGATGAAAGGTAAAGTTGATTTCTGCGAGATTTGAATCTCAGAAGACAAAGACTTTTCATTTTTTGAGTTTAAAATCAGTCGGAGTAAGCGTCACCTTTCATCCATCCGAGTTGGATAACATGAAGTAACACACACTCTCTCTCTCTCTCTATCTATATATATATATATATACATACACATATATATATATATATATACACACATATATATATATATATATACACACATATATATATATATATATATATATATATATATTCCTATAATACCGCAGACATGTGAATGGAAACATTATATAGGACTGAGACCCTGGCTGGCTATTAGCAGAAATGAAGAAATCAGCTTTCTGAAGGAATCTGTTTAGCTCGCACAAATTGACTTCTAAACATGCACAACTTTGAAGCTCATTTAACTAATGAGGTGATCAACACAGCTAGAAATAGCCTAAAATATTCCACCATAGACAGACATACACATATACATACACCTACGAGACAAACACACACACGCACACATATATTTGCCGGTATGTGTAATATATGGATGACATATGTATAGGATAAGTAATATATATATATATATATATATATATATATGTATGTATATGTATATATAAAAGAAACTATGATGACATAATGATCATCACTGATGCCAGATAAGTTTATTCAATTCAGCCGGTTCCACCGCCCTCACCACTACCCATCCTTACCAACATAAAGGAAACCACTTGTATGTATATATATATATATATATATATATATATATATATTACACACAAAAAAAAAAAACACGTGAGAATGATAGTAATGAAGAACCGTCACACTGGAAATTGTAGATAAATGTATCTACCTCTGAATATTTATATGGGCCTGTATTAAGAGACAAAAACCATTCCTCTAGAAGAGAGAAGACTAGTGGTTTCACGACATGCCGAACTGCGAAGAACATGTGGTCGGTTATCGTAAAGTGTACTGGCTTCCAGTAGCAGCATGACTGGGGAATAGCAACTAGTTGATGCGCAGTTCCAAACAACCGTCAGATGCAATGAAAATTCTTCATTCACATGTACATACAGTAGCAGCAGCATCACCAACTTTGGGACGTTGGACATTTGTCGGACCGTCGGTCAGTTCTGGGAGGCAGAGAGATCTATTAATAAAACATTTAAGGTTTTCCCTAAATTCAACGTTTTTCTTTTTTTTAATTTTAACTAAACTAATCTCACAGCATTTATTACATTTATTTCATAAACATATCTGACACTCGCATACGTACATATACGCATCTACATAAGTATGTATATGCACACATATTTACACGTATGTATATATATATATATACACACACACATATGTAAGTATGTAATATATACACACATATACACATATCTATGTCCACAAACTGACATGTACATATATTCATGTATGTGTGTGTATAGGGCGTGGTTAGACACTTTTCTCGTGTTTAACACCCAAAAACGTTTATTAGTAGCTGCTCTCTTTTACATCAGCAATCATGTTTTTACGTTGTTGTCCAGGTATTTAGACACACATTGATCTCCAATGAACATCCGCAACGATTGCGGAACGTTACATCAGTTACTAAATGTGTACTATATATGTACCGCTGTTTAGTTACATATACATATACATACATACACACACACACACACACACGTGTGTGTGTGTGTAAACAATATATACATTAATAATATGAAGAGAGTATATAGAATTCAGTTAATTACACACTATATATATTTGTATTATGATTATCGTCATTACTCTATATATTGTTTACATATTCCCAAATACTTATACCAGCTCGAAAATTATATTTCTAATTGCTCACAACGTTTGTCCATATACTTATTTAAAATATATTATCACCGTTTTCATCTGCTGCCCCTCCCGTGGAACTGATACAAATTTTTCACTGTTAAACTATTTGTTACTTCAAACTTACTGTCTCTTGTTTATATTTGGTAGTTTTACTCCTTATTCAATATTCAACTTCAGTTCTCGACACAGGAGCGAATTAAGTTACATAAACCGTCTTCATGAAAACTATTTACCATTCAGTAATAATATTTCTGGTATATCCGCTCTGACTCATCTCTATCTCGGTAATTTGAGTTTTTCGCAATCTCTGGATACTAGGCGTCAGATTTTTCTATCCAGGTATTCGTTTAATAGCTCTTCTTGGTATACATTCAATTCTTTTTCCCATGTGTTCTTTATTGTAAAAGAGGTGATGGTGTGACGCCAGACAGAAGTTGCATCATCTAAATAGGATCTTACAAAAATACATCTGTCAGACGATATAGAAATGTTTGTTGAAGTATTCAAAAGTTCTCTTGATACCCACCATCCACACCTTCGCCTAGCCACAAGGCTAGGCGCAGGGTCTAGGCACAGGTGTGGCTGTGTGATTAAGAAGTTTGCTTCCGAACCACAATTTCGGGGCAATCCCATTGTGTGACACTGCTATAGCCCCGGGCCAACAAAGGACTTGTGAGAGGATTTTGGTCGACGGAAATTGAAAGAAGACCGCCATATGTGCGTGCGTGTATAGATGTGTATGTTTGTGTCTCCTTGCCTTGACATCGCGTTGTGGTTGTAAATGAGTGTCACTATATCATTCATTGAGAATATACAAGTCTGGCTATGGGCAAATATTGCCTTGCTTAGAAACGAGATGGTTGGCAACAAGAAAAACATCCAGCCGCAGAAAATCTGCCTCAAATAAATTCCTTCCAACCCAGGAAAAGAAAAGTGAACGTGAAAACAATGATGATCATCATATTCTTCACATTTCAATCTGTTATATTGTTTGACCTGATAGAAAGCTAACAACCGTGAATCATTCCAGTTTTACATTTTCTGGAGTTCTCTTTTGCAATTTAGCATGGTCTTTCTTCCTTAGTTGTAGTGAGGAAAATCTTGGCCCCAACCACAAAGCAGTACGAGTCCATGAGAACATTTTCTGGGAAGTCATTGATGTATATTTTACAAAAAGAAGTAGTACCAATATGGTTCCTTAAGCTATATTCCTGGGGTCACATTGTACATTGCTGTTTTCTGCTACTGAGAAAATTTTCAGTACACTTTGATATCTAAACCTTCGTATATAGACGTACTAAATGTCTGTGTGATTAAGAAACTCGCTTCGCAACCACGTAGTTCAGGGTTCAGTCCTACTGCGAGGCACCTTGGGCAAATAATGTCTACTATAATCCCAGGCCAACCAATGTCTTGTGAGTGAATTTGGTAGACAGAAACTGTGTAGAAACCTGTCGTGTGTGTGTGCGTTTACTTCTTACCACCGCTTGACAAGAAGGTGTTGGTTTGTTTACGTCCCTGTAACTTAGCTGCAGTCCATGACTGAAAATTTCATTTTGAGCTATTTTTCTACTCTTCAATAAAATCTTGTACCACTGACAACTGTGATCTAGACCAATGCTCTGCAACCTTTTTTCAATTGCAGTACACTTTTAGTCTTTTCAAAATTCGGCGGTACACCTGGACCAAAAACATAACTAAAAGTATAGGGGGGAAATTATAATTAGGTTACACTGCGGCACACCTAGCGTCGTTTCATGTCACACCAGTGTGCGGTGACATAACGATTGCGGAGCACTGATCGAGACATCGAAAATTCTTTCTCTAATTATCGGCAATAGAGACTAAAGTCGCAAATGTTGAACAAAACTATGTTCCAAGTATTAGAACGATATGGCCCATGTAAGAGAAAGAGAACTTTTTTCTATTATATAAACCTCTAAATTGTTTAAGCAATACTTTTTGGTAAATTGAGATGTTCGAAGAAAGAAAGAGTTACCGCCTGTAAAGAATCCACAAGCATCTCTAAGAAATAGCATTGTAGTCTTCATCCACAATGACCAGAGAGTTACCAATATCAATGTATGCCAAAACCAAACTGTATTGGCTTTGCGAGTATTTGACCATTAATATTTGGTAAATTAAGATTTTTGAAGAGAGAAAACTCCAAATTCTCTAATATACATCCCCAAACACTGTAGAATATGAATTTGGAAATCAACTATATTACTTCGCAGTTTACTTACTCGTTCCTTTTTCTTTACGTTCAGTCAGAGTTCAATCACGCTGTCAACTTTGCTTGTCGTCTCACTGGATTCGATAAAATGAAATACTCTTGTACTGGTTCGATATGATTGACTAAACCCATTACCCAGATTTCTTGCCTATGTTACTACATAAACATAATCATTTATTTATCGTTTTCAACATGTAGATTAATGGAAACAAAATACAGCCGATCAGATTAAAATTAAAACAACACAAGCACATATATAATGTGTGTGTTTAACTTTAAGCTGAAAATGTTCTCAATATTTTTGGTGGAGTGCATGTTTATTGAATTTTTACAAGAGGAGTAACTGTGACTTCGAAGTTTCGGCCTGTTAGATTTCGTCAGACAGTCTAACGAAGTTAACAGACCAAAACTTCGAAGACAGTCATCGTTCTTCGTGTGTGTGCTAGTGTGTGTGTGTGTGTGCTAGTGTTTGTGAGAAAAATTATATATATATATATATATATATATTTAAAATTTATTAATGAAGGTAGAAATTGATATTGATCGATTAAAACCAGTGGTCTAGCATATTAAAAAAATCCGAAGAGCGCGAGAGGGGGATTTATTAGAGGTAGAAATTTTTCTAAGACAAAAGATGATTTTAGGAAAGATAAATAAAATAAAACAGGGGCGTAGCTCTGAGTTTGTTGTGTTTTATTGGTAAATTTTAGAAGATGAAAAGTGTGTGTGTGTGTGAAGTGAAATGAGGTTACATGTCAACATCGCAATACAATGTCACAAGTAGACAACTCACAAGGAAGCTAATATCAATTAAATCGGTAATTATTAGGGTCCTGCAATCAATGATTGATAATTATGTTGGTTTAGTTTATTATTACTTTTTTTTGTCTTCATCGTTAATGAGTTTGGCGTAAATATTTTTAATTGAACATTTTGTTTATTTTGTTTTATAAACTTATAAGTGAATTCAATGAGAAGTTTAGTAAGATGGATCATCTTCAAAATATACATACATACATACACACACTAAGATAGATAGATAGATAGATTATACATATAACGTAAACTTGTTATTTTTGCTAGATTTTTAACAAAGTCTTGGTAATTAGTAAAGCAAAAGCACCAATGAAATGACCGCACAATATTAAACAGTACAATAAATTAATTTATTGTAAGAAGTTAAATCAGCAACTTCTAAAACTTGACAGTTTACCGTTAGAGTTGCACGTCTGACAACAAACATGATAAATAGGAAAGAAAGAGAGAGAGAGACATTAGAATATTCAGGAAAAAAGAATTACATGCAGAGCTGAGTGGATAAGGAAAATGTCAAGAGGAAGGTTTGGAAAAAATCTGGTAAAAGGCTCGGTTTCCGGGAGGCATAGCTGAAGAAAAAGGCTTGGACTATTATGAAGATGGAAGTCTATTGACAATGTGATTCCCCATCACCGCCACAACAGACAACTCTACTTCTCTCTCTCTCTCTCTCTGTTTTCTCTAAATTTTTGACCGAAACATTTCGTATCCGTATTACATATACATATATACATATATGGTGTGTATACTCATATACTGTATGTATATACACTCATATACAATGAGTATACACACGCACATATATTGTGTGTATAAACACATGCTGTTTATATGTACACGTATTGTATGTATATACACATTATATATATATAAATGCGTATATTGTGTAAATATATATTGCGTATATATGTAGTGTACGTGAAACACACACAAATTAGATATTAAAAGAATAGTCCCAAAATTCAATAAACGGTATCATCGGTCAAATATATATACACACTGAGACACCTTATATACTCAACATACACTGGAAATATACACACTGAAATATATACACTAACCAACACATTTCACCAGAGTGATAATTGACAAGAATACAAAAGAAAAAAAGGGGAAAAAACAACGCCCGCAGACAAATTGTGGGAGAAGAGGAGAAGGATAAAGTCAGATTTTGGCCATTTAAACATAACTCTACATCTTCTTTGTTGGGGTCCACAATTAATGAAGACAAGAAGACCTTCCTTTATTAAAGCTATTTATTGGCTCAATGAATTTAAAACTGGAGTTATTTCATAGATAGTGTGTATGTATGTGAGCGGTTGTTTGTATGTGGTTTCGGTATTGTGTGTGTGTGTCCAGAAGTAAAAATTCAACAACGTGCTTGTTAAATGTAAGTTGAAGTCGCTGATAAATAATAAGTTGCTATTAGTGAAGTAGCAAACACAAATCTAAGCAAATTGAAATTTGAAGTTAGAAAGCTCTCTGGCTTCGTTCAATGACAGAGGAATGTTTGAAGATCTGGAGAGATCTGAAACTATCTCTTGAAAAGAAAACGAGCTGGTCGTCCAAGTTTTTAATGGAATTTAAAGAATCTCAATCAAAGATTTAAGGACGAAGTAGAAAAAGAATAAAAATTTAGCTAAGATATTATAGGAATAGACGTATATAATAATATGTATTATACACACTGCACGTGTGAATATGTAAATATATAGACACAGATATTGCTTGTATATAGGGTGGCTACTTTCAGAAATTGAAATTTTGTTCATTTGTCAATAAAAAGCAGAATAAATCTTTTGAAGAAAAACAATTTAAGAAGTACTTACAGGCTGGAACAGTTTCCATGTTCCTAACTTCTTATGTTGATCTTGGTGTGGAGGGGATTTCACCATCCATCCCGAATGTAATACAGAATCTAGTTTGTTCATATTGCCTTAATTTCTTTTATGGCCTTATCGCCTCTCAAATTTACTTTCAAATGAACACATACACTCACATACGTATACATAGGCACACATAAATGTATATATATATATACATATATGTGTTTTAAATGATCTAGTTATATATTTCTGGTATTTCCTCGTAATATAACCATCATCGTAGACGAATTATCCAGAGAAAAATTGAAGCGGGTATATTTTCCTCACACCAAAATGTAATCCATTTCATGTAAACAAATTCCTTTCTTTTTACCGTCTTATAAAAACAGATTTCCGTCTTGTCTCTTGTAATTTATTTTCGTAGTATACTTCGCCGTGATTTTCTTTTTTTTTTTTTTTTGTCTCTTCTCAACCAAAATATATACGGCTCAGTGTTCCTTCTCTAGCAAGCAAGTATATATATATATATATATATATATATATATATATACATACACACACTTCCTTTTCGGAATTATAAGGAAGGATAGATAGAGAGGTGTAATTAAACAATGCTAATTAAACAAGTACAGGACCGAGGTTGGAATATATATGTGTATATTTGTGTGTGTATATATTTCAAGGTGATGAGTGTTTGTAATTTTAAAAAAATAGATTTAAAAAAACATTATTAACAGAAGTGTGGGACGAAGATATTTGGTGGGAAGTAGTTGCCACCAGAAAGAGCAGCGGTGCCGACGGAAGCTTATAATTTAGTTGCGGTGGCAGAAACACTATCAGTAGTAGTAGCAGCAGTAACAGCAGCAATGGTAATAGTGGTAGCAATAGTAGTAGTAGTAATTGCAATTGTATTATGATGACGATGATGATGATGATGATGACGACGACTATGCCGATGATAATGGTTAGTAAAATTTGCTTTGTGTCGTCGGTGGAATTGGCGTGTAAATAAAACGCTCATACACTTGAATGTGCATGTATGTATGTATATGTATATATATATATATATTAGAGAAGCTATATGGTAAAGAAATGAACGGGAAGCGAGACAAGACCAAAGTGTTGTGGATATTAAGTGGCCAACTGAGACATAGATGACCTCAGCTGGTCACCCAAACCACAATAAATAACGAAATGAAATAACTGAGTTAATTTTTGGACTTAGTAATTCTTGGGGTGGAGGGGATACATGAAGGGGGAAAAAAAGATAATAAACCTAGCGAAATAATTTATTCTAATAAAATATTTTTTTCTTTTTATCTTTTTGATGAGGAGGGGGGTATTATTAGGTCTTTATGTTCAGTATGTGACTGATTGTATTATTTAAATTGTTATTGACTGACTACTTTCTCCCCTTTCTTTTGTCATATTGTCTCTCTGTCTCTCCCCCAACAGGAAGATATAAGAAGTGGTGGGAACAGTCGTGTTTAAAAGAGGGTGAACTGAATGGATGCAATTAGTTCGAACCCATCTGTAGTGGCAACTAAAATGAGTGTGAGAGAGAGAAAGAATATAAAAGAATAAGAAGGGTGTACGAATGTCTGAAGAGGTGAATGTAATTAGTGACGAAGGTACCTCGTCAGTAATGACACATGCGTTGAGGGAGAGAGAGAGGCAGACGGGAGACAGCAAGGGTCGGAGTTAAAAAAACAGTAAGAGGAAGGAGTGGAAATAGACGGAAAAAGAAAGATTGAACAGTTAGAAGAAACTTGACAAATTGCAGTAGCAGCTGACGAAAGTATTGTGGTCGGGATTTTACCAACGAAATAGGTAACAAACAAGATATAGACAACCGACTCATAGCTAAATATATATATATATATATATATATATATATATATATATATATATTGTGTGAGATATATATATTTATTTGCTTTATGGAGAATTAGAATTCAACTTTTTGGCAAGTTTTTATAGCCGTTCATTGGAGAAAAAAGTGTATCAGAAAGTTGAAATTAGCTGTTAACAACGACTGTGGTTGTAAATAAAATGGCCCGAACACTTCCTTCAGTGGTTGCGAACCTGATTGGTTGGAAGTTTCATAATCTTCAAAATGGCCTTCCTTTCCTTTTTTTTACGGTTTTTCTTTTGTAGTTTTGGTGTTTCTTATCTTTGTGTATGTTGTTTTCTTCTCCCGTACTACGAAGAAAAAAGAAAAAGAAGGGCAAAATCTGACTTATAATTTCTAATTGGTAAAAATAAATTTCTCAATCTTCCTCACCACTCTATATGCAAACACACACACACGCAATATATATATATATATATATATATATATATATATATATATATATATATATTACTGTATGTTTACAAAAGATTGATAGTGATTTCGAAGTTTTGGTTCTATTGCCTTCGTGAGATTGTCAAACGAAGGGGAAGGCACCGGAGCCGAAACTTCGATGTCACTATCAACCTTTACCTTGTAAACATAATAAATGTGATATACTAATTAAATGTGTTCAATGATCTTTCAATACATGCTTGATTTTACACATAACTGTATAACTATACATTAAAACAAACCGTGTGTGTGTTTATATAAAAACATATGCATGAGTAATTGTTGTGTATACAAATTTACAAAATATACACACGTATTTATACAATTATACATACATACATGTGCGCGCGCGCATTCATGCACATTTACCTACACAAATACATGTGTGACAAATATTCACACCATTCTTAGTCATATTTTTATGGGAAGGGCTCATAAAGTGATTTTTGATTGATCTAGTATATTATTGATCTCTTTAAACTATACACAAGGGTCATTTCCGAGGGTAAATATGACCAGTTCAATGAACCGTATAATTATTTTAATTTCTATGAGAAGCAAAATCAACTAAAGTGTAATTTATATTCGTATCAATACGAAACTAAAACAGACATTGGTAAAAAGTATTGGGTCGAATAACGGAGATAAGTCCATTATTGAACTGAAATTTATATGTGTGTTATGTATGTATGTATGATCTTGCCGGTGTTGGTGCCACGTAAAAAGCAGCCTGGCCAGTCTGTAAAGAGGATGGCGTTAGGAAGGGCATCCAACCGTAAAAACCATGTCAAAACAGACCTCGCCAGTGCTGGTGCCATGTAAAAGCACTCAGTCAACTCTGTAAGATGTATGGTGGTTGGTATTAGGAAGGGCATCCTGCCATAAAAACCATGCCAAAACAGACAGTGAAGCCTGGAACAGTCTTCTGCCTAGCCAGCTCCTGTCAAACCATGTAACCCATACCAGCATGTAAAACAGACATTAAATGTTGATTATGATGATGATGTTCGTCATCATCATCATCATCTTCTTCATCACTATCATTTAACGTCCAAGTTTCATGCTGGTATAGGTTGGTTTGACAGGATCTGATGGGCCAAGGACTCTTGTGTTCCACTGTTGTTTGGCATAGTTTCCATGGCTGGATGCACTTCTTAAAGCCAATCACTTAACAATGGGTACTGGGTGCCTTTTTTTGTGCCATAAGCACAAGTGCATTCACAAAGCATCTTTCAAGACTATGAACCTCGAATGTGAAGTAAAGTATGAGAAAAAAGGGCTGAAGTAAGCAGATTTCTTGCTGACAAGCTGTGTGACTACTCAAGTTTTAGAAGAGAGCATGAGAGGAGTTAGAAATTAGTGATGAGGTGAACCTTCAAAGTATGCATGTGTGTGTGTGTGTGTGAATATGTGTGTATGTATGTTACAAAGTTGTAGTCAACTCGTCAAATTGATTCTTCATGATAAATTTGAGTCACCCAATCAAATGTTCTGCTGTTATTTTAAAACTACTTTTAACCCTTTAGCATTCAGATTGTTGTTGTTGGCACTCCATCGCTTACGACGTCGAGGGTTCCAGTTGATCCAATCAACAGAACAGCCTGCTTGTGAAATTAATGTGCAAGTGGCTGAGCACTCCACAGACACGTGTACCCTTAATGTAGTTCTCAGGGATATTCAGCGGGACAAGGCTGACCCTTTGAATTACAGGCACAATAGAAACAGGAAGTAAGAGTGAGAGAAAGTTGTGGTGGAAGAGTACAGCAGGGTTTGCCACCATCCCCTGCTGGAGCCTCGTGGAGCTTTAGGTGTTTTCGCTCAATAAACACTCACAACGCCCGGTCTGGGAATCGAAACCGCGATCCTATGACCACGAGTCCACTGCCCTAACCACTGGGCCATTGCGCCTCCACAGCATTCAGATTATTATATTAAATATAATGCCTTTTCATTCAAATTGTCTTCAATTAATCATGCATTATGTTATAGCCTTAAGGTTTTGATGATTTTTAGAATGTCTATGTAAATTGGGTGTGAGAGGCCAGATATGGCCAGTTTGAACATAAAGCATGTAGAATATTTGGGCTAGATATGACCAGTTTAAATGTTAAAGGGTTAAAATAACAACTTTGATTTCAAGCACTCATGCACATGCACACACACACACACACATGTTATACACTCGTGAGTGTGTTGTGATACATCAAACACAGTAATGTTTGCAACCATCTTGCTTACAGCTCTGCCACTTACTAACCCATTTGGTTTAGCAAGAAGTATTCTTGTGTGTGTGTGTGTGTGAATCTTCCCTTCTAGTATATAACCCCTCCCTCACAAAGACTTATCCCACCTCCCCATGGCCAATAATGATAACCAGGTGCTTTACAGGCCTAAGACTAACTTAGCAAATCTCAGAAACAGCAATGAGCTCCAGAGACCCAGTAGACAAGCTAACCCACTCTGGTGGATATGCCCTAACACTTATCAACTCCTGTCCTGTTGCCTTGTGGGTATGAATCCAGGAAAAGAAAGGCTTAGAAGTATAACCTGAGAGAAAAACAAGGAGGTCAGCTTTAACCCTTCAGTGTTTAAACTGGTCAGATCTGGCCTCTCACACATACTTTACAATGCTATTCTAATGATAAACAATCCCACCATCAAAATCTTGAAGCCACAAGATAATGCATGTTTAATTCAAAACTATATGAATAAATATGCATTACATGTCAGTACATCCTGTGGAGTAGTTGAGGTTAAGAAGAGCATCCAGCCATAGAAACCATGCAAGAACAGGCAATGGAGCCTGGTATGGCCACTGGCCTTACCAGCTCTGATCAAACCATCCAACCCTTGCCAGCATGGAAAACAGATATTAAATGATGATGATGATGATGATGGATTTGAGAGTAATCTGATTGCTAAAGGGTTAATGTAGTTTGTGATGGTCTGGATTTCTAGTAGCTTCCTGCAGCCAAAAGGAAGTACCAGTCGTTTTATGTTAACCTTGCCATTGGATTTATCTCCTTTACAGTAAAGACAGTAATACTGGGTAATGCATATACGCTAATCTCACAATAAAGCATTATTATCTTCTGCATTGTGGATCAAGGATCTTGGAGTTGAGTGTAGTTGTCATTGCAACAATCAGGGTATCAGTTAAGGTCTGCAGTTGCTGAGTGTTTGGTTTGAGAGGAAAAGTTCTTTTCTCAAATCTTACATAACTTCTGTTGCCATAACAACTAGGCAGAGAAAGATTACCCCATGCTTTATCGATGAAGCAAGGTGATAAATCAGATGATTTTGTACAAGTGGTTGTGGTACACCATTCAGTGCTAATGTGACCTGTCAGATGACTTTTCAAAAGGTACCTTGCTCATTATTTGCCTGTAGCCGGTATGTGTGTGTATATATATATATATATATAAAAAGCAGTTGTTTACTGTCAACTTAATGTGACAGACCCATTAAGGAAATCATACTGCTGCTATTTAGCCCTAGGAAGCTGGACCGCTTCCTGTTGGCCTTGACACATTTCCTGTGTCCTTATATTTGTGAAGGGGAGACAAGCTTCCCCACCCAGCTTTAGTCTGCATTCAGGGACATGTTTCTGAGTCATTGCTCGTCATCAGCCTGAAGTAGCAGACCAGCTGGTTGAAAAAACCTGTCTAGCTGTAACCAGTGAATGTGTTTGCACTGAAAATATATGTATTTGTGAACTAGACATATCTTCAGTTTCTCTAAACAATAATTGTTCTCTGCAAAGAATGTTTTTAAAAACACAAGAACGCTGGTGATAGTTGAAGAAATATTCCTCTGAAAAAACTTTGGCTGAACAAGTTGTCTTCCTTCACTAAATAGCTAGGTTTGCCAATTTTGAAGTAAAAATTTCCGAAAATGTGGACAACTCCCCACGGCTTCCGTCCTGGAGTTCAGGTAGCCTCCTGGCTCATGTGAGTTCATAAGGATTATATATTTTTCTGCCATACACAATTTACATAGTCATGTTCCATTGCAATAGGGTCTACAAGTTTCTTGTAATTTCCACCTGATGCTAAAGGGCATATGATCATCCTTTAGGCACCATACGCTTAGGCTTCACACTCCTCTTCTCCCTAAATGTCTGGACATACACAGGTAAGATTTGTTTTTAGGTTAGTTGATAAGCATTTCACGCAATCACACAAATATAGAAAGATCTTTAACAGACATAATTTAAGGATCTCTTTCAATTGTGCACCAAATGTTAAGAAAAAATTACTTAGCACTCCTAAACCACAGACAGAGGCAAGTTGTTCATGCAGGATTAGAAATGAATGCCCAGTGGATGGCCGATGTAACACCGAGGCTACAGTGTATCAAGCAGAGGTAGCCTCAAAAAGGAGCAGCACAAATATCAGTAACAACAATGCCAACACAGGGACACACACTAAAATTTATGTCGGATCTTGTGAATCCAAATTTAAAATTTGCCTGAACAACTCCCAATCTTCTTTCAGGGTCCCAGAGAGATGCAACACGACATTCGCAGCATACGTATGGCACCTAAAGGACAATCATACACCCTTTAGCATTAGGTGGAAATTACTAGAAACTTGTAGACCCTATCGCAATGGAACAAGACTATGTAAATTGTGTATGGCAGAAAGACATATAATCCTTATGAATTCACATGAGCCAGGAGGCTACCTGAACTCCAGGATAGAAGCTGTGGGAAGTTGTCCACATTTTCGGAAATTTTTACTTCAAAATTGGAAAACTTAGCTATCAAGCGAAGGAAGACAACTCGTTCAGCCATAATTTTTTCAGAGGAATATTTCTTCAACTATCATCATCGTTCTTGTGTTTCTAAAAAACATTCTTTGCAGAGAACAGTTATCATTTAGAGAAACTGAAGATATGTCTAGTTCATGCTAGATATGAAACCAATGGTTTTTTTCTAAAACTGTTACTTTACACATACAGAAATAAACAACTGCTCTATATTTTACAGGGTATGCTCTTTTTCTGATTTATGATCTTATAATGAAGATCATATTTATATATAGATATATACATATATGTGTGTGTGAAGGTGGTTACAGCGTCGAGCTTACGCTCGTGAGGTTGTGAGTTTGAATCCTGGACCGGGCTGTGTGGTGTGTTGTTGAGCAAGACACTTTATTTCATGTTGCTCCAGTTCACTCAGCTGTAGAAATTGCAACGTCACAGGTACCAAGCTGTATCAGCCTTTGCCTGTCACTTGGATAACACTGGTGGCGTGGAGAGGGGAGGCTGGTATCCATGGGTGACTGCTGGTCTTCCATAAACAACCTTGCCCGGGCTTGTGCCTGGGAGGGTAACTTTTTAGGTACAATCCCAGGGTCAGTCACGACCGAAAGTGGGGTCTCATATATATTCTCTTATTCTTTTACTTGTTTCAGTCATTCTATGCTGGAGCACGACCCTGAAGGGTTTTAATTGAACAAATCGACCCTAGGACTTATTTTTTAAGCCCCAGTACTTATTCTATTGGTCTCTTTTGCCAAACCTCTAAGTTATGAAGGCATAAACTCACCAACACTGGTTGACAAGCAGTGATAAGGGGATAAACACAGACACACACACACAACAGGCTTCTCTTGGTTTTTGTCTAGCAAATTCATTCACAATGCTTTGGTCAGCCTGAGGCCATAGTAGAAGACACTTGCCCAAGGTGCTGTACAATGGGACTGAACCTGGAACCATGTAGTTGGGAAGCAAGCATCTTACCATACAGCCACACCTGGCAAAGTTATTTTACTAAGTTCTTCATTTTCAGAATTAACCAAAACAAAGGCAGTGAATTTCACCAGAAATATGGTAAAAGGATTAACCTTGGCCAGAAATTCTAACTTCTATCTATTGCTGTTGTTGTTGTTTAAGCCTGGGTTAGACCTGATGGAGCAAGCCTATGATTGAAGGCTTTTCAGCCTTAACCAATATATCTGTTTCTATATCTATGATATTGTCGAATGTGTCGCTTTTTTTTTTTTAGATGGTAAGGTGTGATTCAAAGGAGATTTGTTTGCTATATCTTGCATGCCAAGCAGCCATATGCATATGTAGAGAGAGAGGCATCCTCTAGTAATGTTGATGAGTAGAACTGATAAATAACAGCAGCGGCGGCAGTTAGTTATGGTGCTGATGATGATTGTGATGGTAGCAGAGGTGGTGTTGTTGTTGGCATTGGTGTTGCAGTCGTTATTGTTGTTTAGTTTCAAGTGGTGGTGGTAGTGGTTGGTGATGGAGGAACTGACAAAGATAACAAAAGCAATGAAGGAGGATGAGAAGTATGCAATAGAGATGGTGGTAGCAATGATGATGGTGGTGGTGGTGTGTAGTTATTGATATTATAGATGTTAATATACTGTCCTTGATGACATTAAAAAGAAATGTCTAAATATTGAGAAACAAAAATTGTTCTTTGTTTTTCCTTCAGACACTCCTTTTTGAAGATGGCTACTTAATGACTGGTAAACAAACAGCAACATAGGATGCAAAAAAAAAAAAAAAACACCCTCTACTATAATCCTAACAGTGTTGACTATCACTTTTGTCCTATAAGGAATTGGGAAAATAAAGTACCAGTCAAGTGCAGGGATCACTTTATTTGACTGCCCTACTTGGTCAAGTACAAAGGTCACTTTATTTCACTGCCCTACTGGTCAAGTGCTTGGGTCACTTTATTTGACTTCCCTGCTGGACAAATACAGGGGTGACTTTATTTAACTGCCCTCCTGGTCAAGTGCTGATGCCACTTTATTTGACTGTCCTACTGGTTGAGTATTAGGGTCAGTTTACTCAGCTGCCCTCTCCGCCAATATGTCATCATTCACTGTTAAAAACCATGAATGCGTGAAGTAGCTGAAACACTGGAGTGCCTGCCATCTAAATAACTTGCTGTATTTAGTTACATCCCTTAGTGTTCTGAGCTTAATTCTCATTGAAGCCATTGTTGCTTTTCATCATTCTGGGTTTGATAAAATAAAAGTCTGGAGGAAGAGTAGTGACCGTGGTCATTGCAAGGTCTCTGAGAATAGTTAGGTTGATAGCACTCTTGTCCTATTTAAATTGTTATAAGCTGATAATAACAGGAAAGATATGTGCGTGGAGAAAACTCCAGAGTATTGACATTCTGGGGAAGAAGGACTGTATGTATTCTTTGGTATGTGGCTTCAGAATGACAAAGGAGTTAAACATTCCTTGATTGATGTATCCTAAGGAATAGAGGCCATTGTCATAGTAGTTAAAAAGGTAGAGAGAGAGAGAGCACATCTTTGGGCCAGACACTGAAGTATGTCTGTGAATGGCTTTATGCCCATTAATTGACTTTTCTGTGGATGTAATCAAGAATGTCTGTGTGTTTAGTGGCTGCATCATATCTGACGCTGACCTGCTCCGCCACCCCACTCAAATACTGGTGGGAGTTGGCGGAGGTTAATAAAATTGATAATACCTTTCCTTCAGATTTTAGGTTTTGTGCTTAGATATTAAAGCATATGACAGGATTGATCATTGCTAGTTGCTGACTGCCCTAAATATAGTTGGTTTTAGTCCCATCTTCAGAAGCTGAATTGCTACAATCTACAGCAGTATCTCTTCAGTGGTTAACCTAAACAATCATGAAACCATGCTGCATCATAAACTTGGTTTGAGAAGGATACCACTCCACTGGTCTCTTCTAATGTTTTGGAGCCTTTGTAGCGAAATTGAGGTGCATCACACTTGAAGTAGGACACAGGAGAACCATATCTGCATAAGTATACAATACCATCATGGTATTGCATATACTGGTTTCAAATGTTGACACAAGGGGTGGGGGTGGGGGGAGCCGACCCCAGTGTTCAACTAATACTTATTTTATCTACCCCAAAAGGATGAAAGACAACATTAACCTCAGTGGTATTTGAACTCAGTATGTAAAAGCAGACAAAATGCTACTAAGCATTTTGCCTGATATGCTAACAATTCTGCCAGCTTACCACCTTCATGGTGTTGCATATATTGGAAATCATGATCATTAGTACCATTCTTGAGAACCAGAAGGAATGAGAGCATACATTAACTGGGAACATGATGGGTTTGCAAACTGGTATCTAGAGAAACAAAGCAATGTAGGACGGCAACTTCTGTTGCTAAATCAAGGTACAGGTGTTGTTCAGGCAAGATTCCCAGCTGAATAAAAACTGGAAAGAAGTTGTGAAAAGGGAAGCCAGTGTGACCCAAATTTCATTTGAGAGGAAGCTGTTCTTGAAAGATCACATGTTAAGGGAATGACATTTACACCACTTTTGTGAGGTTGCACTACCTGACTATTGTGTCTTATCCCAGGAAAAATCTAACCAGATTCTGGAGCATATACTCTTTCACCTCTTACAGAGGGGACATGTTCCTCTGGTCAGGTGGTTTATCTTAGAATAGGGCCTTAGAACAGCCCTAAGAACTACTTTTCTTCCTGACTAAACAATAACACACACATAAACTCACAACACACAAGAAAGCAGCACTTCCCTCCTTACCCTCAGCTTCCTTTTCAAGTGCCACTTAAAGAAGTTGATGAAAACTTGGCCAGAGAGAAAAAAAATCTTTATCTTCAAACCTTCTAACTTTGATCACCAAACAACTTCCTTCATCATATCCACCAAGCAAAGAAAGACGAGCTGCCCTTCCTTGTCAAAAGAAAGCAGCTGGTCAGTTTTCATAACAAATTCAACTGATAGCCGGATGTCTTATAAATGACAGCAGCTGTTCACCATAAGCTAATGAGTTCGTAAAGCATAGGCACTGAATGAGAGAGGGCAGGATGGTTTCATTGCCCTCTGTATATCTCTTACTGTTCCATTCAGACTTCCATTTTCATTCTATTTTTCTTTCCCATTTCTTTTTTTGATTTCTACATAAACCTTGACTCTTCTTGTAATGTATCCATATAATATTCCCTCAGTTATTACCCTTGTGGCAAATGAAAAGACTTGTGGAACCGATATCCGGGTATTTAAGCCTAACCCATAGCATCCTCCCAGACCAGGTCTGGGTTATGGCCGTCACCTTGTCTGTGACACCAGATACTGATGGTCAACACTATTGAATACTTTAGACTGGTCTAAATTCACCAGTGCCCCACCCTTGCCAGGAACTTTACTAACCCTCTCTATGATGTAGCAAATGACGTGAAGGTTGTCATGTATTGTCCTTCCTGTCTGTGCCTCTCCCACCAAGCTGCCTACGACAAGCCTCACTCTCTTGGCTAACACCTTGGCCAAAATCTCTAACTCTGTGTTTAGCAGAGTTATAGGCCTGAAATCATTAATGATATCCCCCTTGTTTGGGTCCTTCCTGATCAGTGTTACTACTCCCCAGCTCACTGACTTGGGAACTCTCCCATTCTGCTGCCAGTTTGTGTATACACCGGCCAATATGTTCCTGAACAAGTCTGGCATACTTTTATAAAATTCATACAGTAGACCATCCAGTCCTGGTAACTTGTCCCCAGGGCACTCAGAAAGCACCTCTATAACCTCCACAGCTGTGATCGGCCTTTCACAGTACTCAGCCTCACATGCCGAGATACTTGGGCCACCGGCCAAGAAATCCCGAAGGGCATCCCCATGGTCCAGCACCCCACCCCTCCTGAACAACTCGGCGAAGTGCTCGTGAAATGCCTTACACATCTCTTCCTGTCCTTGGATCTCCTGTCCATACTCATCTACCACAAATCTTATCATAGCACCTATGCCACATTGGGTTTCTACCGAGCGAGCCCACCCAGAAACATTGATATCCTCGTGATCCAGTGCATGTACTTTTGCCCGAACTCTGCATCCTTTGTGTTTGGCATTGAGGTGTCAGTCCAAGACTGATCTCACCGCCAAAACTTGGGGTGCAGAGCCCACTATCAGTGCCTCTTCTAACACCTTAACTAAATTCCCTTCTACTCTAGCCTGTTCTAGACTTAACTGTTTGCTAAATCTAATAGACTCAAATCGAATGGCTCGTTTGAGGGAACACCACCACTGGTTATTTAACACAGTGCCAGTTAGTGCCCTCATTACTAATTCCTTAATCTGGCTACAGTAAGTTTTGCAAGCCAATAGGGACTTGTTCAGCTTCCAGTAGCCAGACTGCTGTCTATGGACTTTATCTATATGCATCCTACACATCACTAATTTGTGATCTGTGTAGGGTACATAGGTAAATTGTGGACAACTAAGACTAGACTTATCTCTAGAATTAACTATTATCCTATCTATATAAGACCTAATTGATCTGTCATTATTACTCCAAGTCCACATTAGAACACTCGGATTATCAAGTCTGTATAAATATATATATATACACACATACACATACATATAGACTGAGTTGTCTGGTGATATGAAGTTCTTGAGAAGACCAGCCCACATCAGCGAAACTGAGTTCTAGAAGCACTGTGTGTCCTACCCACACTTAACAAGAAAACTTCTCACACACTCTACCACAACAAACCAAGCTACATCGCTAAATCTCTTCTCTTCCTCACATCTCCACTTCATGCACTAAGCTTACCTCCCACTTCTCAATCCTGTCCTCTTGGCCCTGTGCAACTATATGATTGCTCTCTGCAAGCTTCCGACCTGTGTGTTCCACCCATGCACTGCCTCAATATATCACTGCTATCTGCTAGCCCCCTGATCATTGCTATCCGGTAGCCCCCACTGACTATATATATATCCAGGTTTTTGCTACTCACTCCCCACCTCCATACTCTTTAATCACACTTCCTTCACAATATCCTGCCGCTTATATTATAGAGTTCGAACCTCAAGAGTCTGCCCTGGCACTTGCCACCATGTATATCTCTCTCTTCCTTTACTCAACCATCCCATTTATATTCTTCTCCCCAGCTCTTGTGAGTATGCCAGGCACTTTGCCACCATCTCTATCCTGTTGTCTCCCACTCTCTCTCCTTCTCCTGCACTTCCCTCATGTATTTCCTTTACAGCAGCACACCTGTTTCTGTCTTCATTGCAGCTGCACATCTGTTTGTACCTCCTCTACAGCAAGACACCTGTTTCTGTTTATCTGCCTCACTATAACTTTTCATCACCCAACACAAGATCGTCTCCTCCAATGACCCCTCCCCTTTCAAAAGAGGTTTTTTTTGTTTTGTTTTGCAAGTACTTGGTGACCCTGTCAGTGCAGGTGCCACTTAAAAGTGGTTGGTGTTTGGAAGGGCATCCAGCTGTAAAAAACCTTGCCAAAACTAACCTTGCCTGTACTTGTGCCATGTAAAAAGCACTCAGTCCACTCTGTTGAGTAGTTGGTGTTAGGAAGAGCATCCAGCTGTAAAAGTTCTGCCAAAACAGTTACAGAAGTCTGGTGCAGGCTTCTGCCTGGCCGGCTCTTGTGACACTGCCCACCCATGTCAGCCTGGAAGGCGGGAGTTGAATGATGATGATGATTATGATCACACACACACACATACATACACATACACAAAATGGACTTTTTTTAGTATCCATCCTCTAAATCCACTTAAAAGGCTTTGACCAGCCTGGAGCTGTAGTGAAAGACACTTACTCAAAGTGCTACACAGTAGGATTGAACCTGGAACCATATGGTTGAGAAGCAAACTTCTTACTACACAGCCATGACTGCATCTATTATTAACAAAAAAAATTAAAATTCAAATATAAAGAAATAATAATCGTTTCTATTATAGGTACCAGGCCAGAAATTTTGAGAGAGAGGTCTTGATTGATAACATCAACCCAATACTCAACTGGTACTTATTTTATTGACAACGAAATGATGAAAGGCAAAGTTGCTGTTGGTAGAATTTGAACTAAGACCATGAAGATGTAAAAAATGCAACTGAGCATTTTGTCCAGCATTCTTACGATTCTGTTAGCTTGCTGCCTTAGAAATCATCATCATCATCATCGTCGTTTAAAGTCCGCTTTCTATGCTAGCATGGGTTGGACGATTTGACTGAGGACTGGTGAACCAGGTGGCTACACCAGGCTCCAATCTGATCTGGCAGAGTTTCTACAGCTGGATGCCCTTCCTAATGCCAACCACTCCAAGAGTGTAGTGGGTGCTTTTACATGCCACCAGCACGAGGGCCAGAATCCTTTCTACTAAAGGCAAAAGGCCTGAGATTTTGAGGAGGGAACTAGTCAATTACATCGACCCTAGTGTTTTACTGGTACTTAATTCATTGATCCCAAAAGGATGAAAAGCAAAGTTGACCTTGGTGGAATTTGAAATCAGAATGTAAGGACAGATGAAATGCCACTAAGCATTTTGCCCAGCATGAGAAATAATGATAATAATAATAATAATAATAATAATAATAATAATAATAATAATAATGATGATGATGATGATAATAATAATAATTTTTTTAAAATAATACATTTTTTTTGTTTTTTGTTTGTTTGCTCGTTTGTTTTAAATGTCAGAGTAGGATATAGCTGTGAATTGTCACTCACCTAGAGCGTCATGTTCTGAGTTACATTGTATGCATATGCATCTGTGTGTGTGTGTGTGTGTGTGCGTGTGTGTGTGTGTGCATGTGTGAATGTGCATGTGAATGTGTGCATATGTGTATATGCATGTGTTTGCGTGTGCATATGTGTGCACACATGTATGTTTGTGTGCACATATGTATGTATGTGTTCAAAAATTTACAATTTGTGACCCTGACTGAATTGGTAAGCAAAATTACCTACAAGCAAACTGGCTGGTTGGTTGGTTGGCTGGCTGGCTGGTTTGTTAGTTGGCTGGTTGTTATTTGACACACAGGTGTCCACTCTCAACAGATCCACTTGTCACAGAATAGATTAAAAGATGACAGCCAGTCTGTTCAACACAACATCTTTTTTACCTTTTGACCTAGAAATCTAGAGTGGGGGGGGGGCAAAAGAAAAATATAGACAGACAGACAAATAGCTAGGTAGACAGAAAGGGAAAGAGAGAGAGAGAGAGAGAAACAGACATAGAGAGAAACAAAGATACACATGAAATATGCACACACACACATATGTATGCATATGCATGTCTATACACACATATGTACATACATGCACACAAACACACACACATATATGACACGTTATCAAGCATGCCCACTTTACTATTATGTTTACATGCAGTGAGTGTCCCTAGATAGTTTTTCCCAGTTGTTTAAATACCACATGCATGTGCATGCACACACACGCATGTATCACATTTGGTGACCTGTCCATGGGAGCATGGTGTAACTACTTGTAATAAAAAAGACTCAAAAGAATAGGAATGTTAAAATGCTCACAAAAGTTCTTTTGGTAGACCTACACTTTTTATAATGCATACATGCTGCATGTATATATGTGCAATTATGCATGCATACATGAATACATGCATGGGAAGAGAGATGAGAGAGAACATGGAAGAGAAACAGAGAAATAAAAGAAAAAGATAGATTGATAGAGGGGGTAGTTAAATATATACATATGCAAGGAGACAGAGATAGATAATTACATATATAACTATGTAGGGAGTTAGATAGACAGATGAATAGACCGATAGATAGATAGAGGGGAAGATACATACATACATATGAAGGGAGATAAATAGTTGCATATGTTGGGAGATAGATAAATAGATAGACAGATAGTTAGATACATACAAACATGTAGGGAGATAGATAACTAGATAGATAGATAGATAGATAGATAGATAGATAGATAGATAGGGAGAGAGAGAAAGAGATGATGACGACAACAATGACAACAACAACAACAACGATGATGATGATAAGGAAGAGGAGGAGGAATCTGTTTTAGAAAAAAATATAAATTTCTAAGTAATTATGTAATTAATTAGTATGAGTTTTTCATTTTAAGTAAAATATTCTTGATTTGGGGCAAGTATTTTATTCAAATTAAAATGTTTTGAGGAACTTTCTTTAAAATACATTTAAAAAATAATTTTTTTAAGACATTAGATAATTTAAAGGAGGGGATTAGATAGATAGAAAAACTCCTGCAAGAAAAAAATGCTACAATGCTCAGATGCATTTTTTACATCTTCATGGTCTTAGTTCAAATTCTACCAACAGCAACTTTGCCTTTCATCATTTCGTTGTCAATAAAATAAGTACCAGTTGAGTATTGGGTTGATGTTATCAATCAGACCTCTCTCTCAAAATTTCTGGCTTTGTACCTATAATAGAAACGATTATTATTTCTTTATATTGTGAAATACAGAACTTCAATGGCTTTATATGGTTACAGTGTGTAACAGATTTGCTGAACTATCCAACAACAGGGATACTGTTACAGAGCAATATGGCAAGTTTGTGCAATCAAATGAAGAAGCAGCAGCAAAACTAACACTGATAAGGAAGAGGATGGAACGGAAAAAGTTAGCTGATGATCCTAGGGTAGAAAAAGCACGCAGTGAAGCACAAGAGGCATTCAGCAACTATCAAAAAGCTGCCAACAACGATACAAACTTTGCAAAGAAAGAAAGAGGGTCTAAAATAGATGTACCAAGAGATTCAAGAAGAGAAACTGGATGAAATGATCTCCCAGGTCGAAAATGCAGACACAAAAAGTAAGCATGAAGAAAGCTGGAGGCTGATTAATTCCATCACTGGTTGCAAAGCAGGTAATCATCAAAGGGAAATCAAAGGACAAGAGAATCAAGAAATGGTACACTCATTTCTACAACTTACTTGGGAAGGATCCAGAAGTTGAGAGTGAAACAGAAAATGACGAATTAGCAAAGATACTTGACGGTTTGCAAATTGAGGATGGAGACTTCACAAAACAAGAAATAGAAAGAGCTACAAGTAACTTGAAAGAAGGAAAACAAACTGGTCCCGACAACATTCCTACACTTGGATCCCTGAATTGAACTAAATTACTGATATATGTATATATATATGGATTATAAAAAAACTTTGATGAATTTCTAGTAGGAAATTCCTTACATGCTTATTTACCATGTAAATCTTTGTCATTCCTGTTAGCAAATGAAACATGTGTAATGGAGAATAAACAATACTAAAAAATCTCCACTTTCATGTTTTGTTGTATGTGTGTGTGTGTGTGTGTGTGAGTGTGTGTGTATAAATTTCATTAGCTACCTTTCAGATAATGTTATTTAGACACAGGTCAGGCCTAACATAGCTGCTTTATGATCAAAGGCATTCCACCCATGACTCACCACCAGAACAAAGCTAAGAGAAGCCAAGGAACCATTAAAAAACAAAGATTTGGATGGAGTTGGGGAAAGCCTTCAACAAGGATAAGTGGAATTAAATCCTCGATGGCCTATGCCTTAGGAAAGGCCAAAAGCCGGAGAGAGTGATACCTAGGACTATATTCTCCAATGTATATTTTGTTGTTTTAAGAAAGTAGGATGTGATTTGAAGGAGAGTTGGCTTCTATTTCTAGCTGGTCTAGCAACAGTGTGTTATCTTGGATATCTATTGTTTGAATAATTCAGTACCATGTCATTACCGGTTTGATTCAACAGCAAGATACCCCTAGATAGAAGAGTGCTGATGAAATAATTACTATGAGGGTGTGCTGAAAAGTTCTTGGCTTTAAGGGTATTGCGAAAGGCCCAAACTTCTGAGTTCTTTCACAGGGCTTAGAAAAGAATGAAGGACCTCTGCAATAACTGTGTGAATCTGAGAAGCCAGAAACTTTTCAGCACGCCCTCATACTGATATATTTCACATGTCTGACCACTGGGAAATATTACTTTGCTTGGAAACAGGTGAAGGTTGCGAATAGGGAGGCATTCAGCTGTAAAAAAAAATCTGCCTCAGTGAATTCTGTCTGACCCATGCAAGCATGGAAAAGTGGACATTAAAATCATGACAATAATGGTTATGATGATATTTGAAGTTGATTTAATCAAATGCTCCACCCTCATCTACTTTCTGTTCAAATTAAATATTTATCTCATGCAAGAGTTTTAAGTGCAGTGAAATTATCAAATATTTGCAGTCATCAATGAACTTGCTGATTAGCAAAGATAGATCATATAAGAGGCTTTTATGAGAAAATAATTTTTATTGCACAGATGTAGCTGTATGGTAAAGAAGTTTGCTTCTTATCCATATGGTCTCAGGTTCGTTTACTTAAGTGTGGTTCCTTAGGTATGTCTTCTAGTAGAGTCCCAGACCAACCAAAGCTGTGTGAGTGAATTTGGTAGATGGAAATTGAAAGGAACCTGTCATACAGTGTCATTATATATATATTGGGTCATCCCATAAATAATGCAGTTTTTTATACTTATAATTTTCAAAATTAAGATAAAGTTCTTTCTTAATCTAAAATAGACTCTCCTTCATTTTCTACAATGCTCTTCCATCTATCTGGTAGATTTGCAAGGCCCCTATTCCAAAATTCACTTGTCCATGACAAAAAATACTCTTCCAGTACTGTTCTGACCTTGTCTACAGAATTCATATTTTTTCCATCCAAATGATTTTGAAGACTGCGGAATAAATGATAATCAGATGGGGCAATGACTGGCGAATATGGTGGGTGGGGCATCGTATTCCATTCAAACTGCTCCAGCTTTTGGAATGTCATCTTTGCTGCATGTGGCCGAACATTATCCTGATGGAAGAACGCCTTTCATCTTGAAATCAAAGATGGTCATTTTTCTTCTAGCAGTGACTTAAGCCGCTTGCAGTAGGTCTTCTTTGTGGGTGAAGACCTTCTTTAGCCTGGGTTACCAGTGTTTCTCCTTTCCCCTACCCACTGTCTTTGATGCTTAACATTTTTATAGAATCCATTTCTCGTCACCACTTACTATTTGGTCCAAAAAATGGTTCATTCGTAAGATGTGACAGCAAAGAAGAGCACACATTCACTCTCTGCATGTGATTAGACTTAGAAAGATTGTGAGGAACCCATTGACCCAATTTTCTGAATTTTCCAATAGCATGCAGGTATCGATGAATGGTTGAATGACCAAATCCAAGCTTCTCTGCTAATTCCTCAACAGTTACATTGGGATTTTGTTTCACCAGAGTTTGCAGGATGTCCTCGTCAAGCTCTACAGATCTACTTGGCTGTAGTTTCTGGAACCACCGTTGACACTGGCTTACACTTATTGTCTGATCCCCATATACTGCATTAATATTCCTTGCACTTTCTGTTGTTTTGTTGCCTTTATTGAACTCATAAAAGCAAAATATGCTCCTTTGTCACTTCCAGTACAGCTTTGAAAAAACAACTGTTAAAATTGAACTGCACTCTTCAAAACTTGCACTAAGAATAAGGTCAAGGTAAAATTACTACCTGTTTTTATAGGAAGATGGTGCAGGTAATTTATCCAGCTTTTAGTTCATGCAATTGAAAAAGACCACATTATTTGTGCGATGACCATATATGTGTGTGTGCGTGTGTATTTCTATATCTATCTATATATATTACATATACATATATATCTTTTATCTTTTACTCATTAGACTGCAGCTATGCTGAAGCACTGCCTTGAGGAATTTTAGTTGAGTTGACCTCAGTACCCAGGACCATGTGGTTGGGAAGTAAACTTCTTACCACAGCCACACCACCTATATATAATATATATATATAATAATAATAATGATAATAATATTAGGGATAAAAATCCAAATTTACAGGTAAAAACTCAATTAGATTCAATTTATCAAAAATTAAAATGAAATTATTATTATCATTATTTTAAGATTTTTACTTTGTATTATACTTATATTTATTTATCATGCATTTACTTATTAATTTTTCTATGTGACTGTGGATTTTCATGGATGAGTTCATGAACTTTGGTTCTTTTCTCTAAAACTACACACACACACACATATATATATATATATATACACACACACATTTATGTATAAGTGAACTTTTGTACCACAATAGCTATGCCTGTGCCTATGTATACAAACATATACACACATACAAATATATGCATGTGTGTCTATATACACAATAATTGTACAGAAATACCACACAGATGGGTTTCTGAACAGTTTCCATCACTCTTAAATCACACACGGTTGTTTGCACCTGTTTCATTAATACACTTCAAAGGGAGATAGGAGAGAGAGATAGAGTTATGATGACCTTGACAAGAAGTTTAAAGGTGAACAACCTCTTTACATTTTCTAAATGACATGCCTGCAGTTGAAGTGTGGATATTAACCTGTTTGTTTGCAACAATCTAATATTTATCTAAACTCTAGCAATACTGGAATATCAGAAGCTAAAAAAAATCAGGAAAAATATTGTCTAAATTTCTAAAATTAAGGACTATCATTATTATTATTATACACTAATATTATAAGAACTATGGAAGGCAGTGAGCTGGTAGAATTGTTAGCACACTTAGCAAAACGTTTAGTGGTATTTCATGTCTTTATGTTCTGGGTTCAAATGCTGCTAGGGTCAACTTCACCTTTCATCCCTTTCGAGGTCAATAAAGTAAGTACCTGTTGAGCACTGGGGTCAATGTAACTGACTTACCTTTTTCCCCGATCATGCTGGCCCTGTGTCAAAATTTGAAACTAACAATATAAGGGCTGTGGATTTGCAGAATCATTAGAGTATCAGAAGAACTTGATACTTGAGATATTTTTTCTGCATGTTTATGTTCTGAGTTCAAATCTCACCAAGGTCAAGTTTGCTTTCATTATTTTTTGGGGATGGGGGAGTTAATAAAATAAGTACCGGTCAAGTACTGGATTTGATATCATTGAATGATACCAAGTTTTCCCAAAGCTTCGGGCCTTGTTCCTATATGAGAAACAATTATCATACACTAATATATTTAGACTAAAATCCGTGTCCTGGTTCTTATAGTCACATTTCAGCCATTGTACTTTACAACCTTCTTCAGGAATTATCATTGTTACTAGCATACCCATATCATCAAAAATGCTGATAGTTTAAATAATGGTACAAAATGGTACATCAAAACAATAGGAGAAACCATTGGTAAATGTCTTCATGCATCATTATCAATATACAGATGTTCAAATTAGCATCTTCATCTTGGTTGTTATAATACCAAAATTTCAGCCATTTGACCATCCAGCCTTCTGGAATTGCCATAAGAATGCATGACAATATGGGGAAGATTTTTTTACTTCAGGGGTTCTCAACCCCCTTTTACCTATGGATCTGTTTGTCTGGTAATTATTTTACCTTGGTGGACTACCATAGCCATTTGTTGTTTATAAACAAGTTTTGTTGATACTTTCAAAATTCCTATTTTGTCTTTCACACATTCCCTTGAGTAGGCTTGCAGTAGTACTCTCCATGAGAACATGTTTCAGTGGTTGGAAGATGTTAAAGAGAAAGAAACCAAGCCATTTCATGCTGTTTGCACAACACATGGCAAAATTTTTCATTGGATCCATAAAATACTGTGGATCCTCATTTTACTATTTTGCTCAAGTAGATCCCCCAAAATCTTATACAGACCCCCAAGGGTCATATGGACAATAGTTGAGAACCATTGCTTCACTTGAAAAACAGGCAAAAGTTAATGAAAGGAAGGGCATCCAGCTGCAAAACAATGTCTCAATAATATATTCTTCTAACCCATGCTAGCATGGAAAAATGGACATAAAAATGAATGACCAAATGAATAACGATTCTAAATGAAATACAAACACTTTAACCCTTTAGTATTCAGGTTATTCTGACAAATGTAATGCTTATTTATTCATGTATTATGCATTATCTAATGGCTTTAAGATTTCAGTAAGGTGATTATTTATTTTTACAATGACATTGTAGGATAGATGAGTGAACCGTGACCTGGCCATTTTGAACATAAAACAGGTAGAATATTTTGGCTGGATATTGCTGGTTAAGGGTTAAGGCAGGCCATTTTTGTATGAAAGAACTAAACACAGCCACAGGTAGGTTGGTACTAAAAAATTAATCCACATCCAGTTTGCCACCTGTATCTTTCAAGAAATTCACTCTGTAACAAATATTCAGAATCTAAGTCTCTGATCTGTGGATGTGATATCTTAATGTACCACTCCAAATGTACTAAGCTTGGCATCATAGTTTCTTCTTCCTGCTTCTGTATGTGTTGAATGACATAAGAATCTGCCTATCCTTTTCTTTCATTACACTGTCTAATGCGATTTTTGTCCTTGGGTGGTAACTGTTACTTCCTATTTGCTTATCCCTACAAAGTATGAAAAATGGCTAATATTTCCTTCAAACTTTGCTTTTGTTACATTTATTCAAACCCCAAAGAATCCCTCTCAACACATGGCTATGATGCTCCTCCACTACTCTTGCTCATGACTGGAGATGCATATATTGTCAGCCACAAAGGGACATGCTCAAGTGGTTAAGATCAAGCAAATGACAAGCAATTCTGTGGTAATTGAGCAGAATATTTGCTATAAGAATATTTCTGCTTCAGCAATTCAATGCAGAATCTGTGTAAATATAATGGAAAATAGGTCAGTTTCAAAACATTGATGCCCAGGACACAAAAGCAAAGTTTGAAAGGAATATTAGTCATTTTCCTTTCATTTCTAAATAGAAGTAAATAGGAAATAACACTTATAAAAATTGTTATACAATGTTATGCCAAGAGACAAATAAATAAATAAATGAAAACACTGAAACACATTTTATTTTGTACAATAATTTTTTCTTCATTTTTTTTTTTTAAATTTACATTTTTTTTTTATGAATTTATTTCGCTAATTAAATGCCTCAATTACAAGTTTTGAAACTAAAAATAAAAATGAATTAAAAATTAAAATAAATAAAAAAGTAAAAAAAAAAAAGTCCTCCAAAGAAGGAAGTGTCCTCATTGATCTACTGTGTTCTGATTCTGTAGCTGTTGTTGTTGTTGTTGCCAGTATAAGAGGTATCTGTAATCCCAGGTAAAGCTGATATATTTGGCGCTTTCAAAAAAGTAATTTCCATTACTTGTTAAGACAGCAACATATGTGGGGAAATAATATGCAGCAGTGGCTCTCTGTATGGAAAAATAAATGATATTATTCCTTACCCTAAACGGATAAGTTTCCCCACTAGATTGCATGGATGTGTGTGTGCACGTGTGTATGCATATGTATGTGTGTGTGTATGGGAAGATCAATGTACAGAGGATTGTACAAGCATTAGTTTACGTTTTAGAATATGTATGTATGCACGCATGTATGTGTTTGTGTATGTGTACTTGCATGTGAACATATTTATACCAAATGCAGTAAATGTTTTGCAGAAAGATGGTGATTTTTGTTGGTTTTTTTTTTGGCTTAGAATTAAAAAAAAATAATTTTTTTATTGTTTTTAAAAAACAAAAGTCTTCCAAAGTCTGCTGCATTTAGCTGGGAAGTTGTTTTCTCCCTTCACTTCCCATCTTCTCTGCTCATTAACCTACAAGTGTAGTTATGCAGATGTGTCGAAGTTGGGACTAGACAGAAGCAAGAAACATCACAGCAATGTCTTGTGTAAACAGCAAGAAATAACAGTTGACATCATTATTTCTTTAGCTTCTTGCTAGATCTAGACAAACTGGAATCAAGGAATATAAAATAAAAATCATGTATACAATTTTATAAAAAAAACAACAAAAACATATGAACAAGTTAAAATACATTAATGACAATTATTATTTCTATATAGATGGAAACTGAAAGAAGCCCACTGTGTGTGTATATATATATATATATATATTTGTGTATGTATCTGCCCCTTGACACAAATTGATAACCTGTGTTGTTTTGCTTCCATCCCTGCAACTTGTGGTTCAACCAAAGAGATCAATAGAATAAGTACCAGTCTTAAAAATAAGCACTGGGGTTGATTTGTTTGATTAGACCCTTCAAAGCAGTGCCACAGTCCAATGACTGAAACAAGTGAAAGATAAAAGACACCTAGTGGTGATGAAAACATGTGGCCAAGTGGTTAGTGTGCTGGACTCCCAAGCATAAAGCTGTGAATTCAATTCCTAGACTAGCTGGTGCATTATGCCCTTGCTTTTGTTACATCTATTCAAACCCCAAAGAATCCCTCTCAACACATGGCTATGATGCTCCTCCACAACTCCTGCTCATGATTGGAGATGCATATATTGTCAGCCACAAAGGGACATGCTCAAGTGGTTAAGATCAAGCAAATGACAAGCAAATCAGCTAACCCAATTGAAAGCTGGTGCAACCTTGCTCTCTCTCTTTCTCCTCCACCTGTCACACCACTTAGGTCAAAGATGGGAGAGTTGGAAAGGTGTCTGTGTCTGCTTGCAACTACACAGGCACCTAAAAACAATTAGTGGAAAGCGTGGTACAAGCCATCAGGTCAGACTCTTTCGCAAGTGATGGCTAAGCTATACCCTAACGGTGAATAGTTACAAATTCCTAATAGTGATTATTAATTAAAAAACTAATTAAGAATGTTCAGAGAGACATAACCTTAATTACCATCATCATTGCTTTAACACCTGCTTTTATGGGTCAAAGGAAATTCATTATTGGGAAGGGCATGACTTTAATAATATATATTAGTCTAACCCATGCTAACATGGAAATTAGTGTAGAAATTTTTTAAAAATTTTATAACATGAACCAACAAAAGTTCAGACTCAACACTGATCAACTTGAGATGGTCTGAACAAAAAGAAAATCTCACTTTCCACCAGACTGGATATAAAAATAAAGTAATAACATTTAAGACAGATTACAACAAGCGTAGAGAAAGTACTTTACACTGCTTTGTTTTATTACTGTTCTCATAGCTTGTCTCTTTGATAGAGCTGCAGTCTTTGGTCAAAGACCAACAGCATAATTAGTCTTAAGAATGTTAGCCAGGTTCTCACAGTTCTCTACCAGTTAGAGAATGCAGTTGGTGATATGTGAACTGTTGCTTTCTACAGAGGAATTAATGATGGATGAGAGCACTACACTCTCTGAGTGGTTGGCGTTAGGAAGGGCATCCAGCTGTAGAAACTCTGCCAAATCAGACTGGAGCCTGGTGTTGCCATCCGGTTTCACCAGTCCTCAGTCAAATCGTCCAACCCATGCTAGCATGGAAAGCGGACGTTAAACGATGATGATGATGATGATGATGAGAGCAATGGAGACTCCAGTCATCAATGAAGATCAGCTGAACAATTTGCTCTGGAAGTCTTTTAGCCTGGGGACTGAACAATTTCTAGAAGGCTGTGCTATTGGGAGGCATTGTTAGACCAGGATAAACTCTAGACACAAGCAGATCACTATAAACTGTTCAACACAACATTTATTCAGCAACTGAGCACTGCTGACTTATGGAATGAAGTCTATCAGCTTTTGTCATGAGGATGAACAGTTCTAGCTACCAGCAGAAGTCCAGTGTGAAGACTGCCTTGGAGCATTTCTTTGGTTGGGAACAATAGGCAGTTTTCTATTGCATGGTACCTTGGGACAACCAAAGTTTTGCCAGCGAGGGTTGGTGACAGGAAGGGCCTCTGGCCATAGAAAAAAATGTTTTAACCAATTCCATTACATGGGATTGATATTTGAACACGTTTTAATTACATTCCTATCAGACTACAACCTGGGGTCTAGGATAAAAAAAACATTTGTGTATCTTCTCATATAAAAGTCCTTTGTGTGACATTCATTGTCCCTACTCTCTACCAAGGATTTTCTGGATAATTTTTGCTAAGATATTTATTATTATTAAATTCTGCCAAGGTCAACTTTGCCTTTCATCCTTCTGGGGTCAATGAAATAAGTACTAGTTGCACACTGGTTTCAATGTCCCCTCCCCTAAAATTTCAGGCCTTGTGCATTTAGCAGAAAGAATTATTATTATTCCTTTGGTTCACTCAGTACTGCATTGCTTGATATCAAGTTGTACCTCACAACCTTAGGTGTCTAACACCTTTCATACAACCCTCACTGTGCCAAGCAAAAAAGCTTTCTGTAGAATCACAAAATATCTTGATATCCAAATTATTATCATAATATCTGACATGCTCAGCTTGTTACTGGAGATATCATTTATGTTTCAGCTGTTCACTTCCTATGAACTAAGCTGGTACTTTCTTTTCAAGTATCAAGAACTTTGTAGAGACTCCTTGCACTACCAGGATGTGCTCTATTTTTATTTCTATGCCAACCTTTTCCAACCAATTTTTAATTTCTTTGCTCACTGTACCTCAAGCACCGACAATTACTGGTACAATATACACCTTTTTTCACTGACCATAGCTTTTTAATTTCAGAGCTTCATATCTCATGAGTTATTCTACTCTTTTTTTCTTTCCCCCAATGATCCTGTTACCCCCAGGACAAGATGTCTATGATCAGGCATGACTTTTCTTGCTTGTCCACTAGAACGAGGTTTCCAATGTTTGATTCCATGACCATAATGGATTCTATCACGTCCTTTGGCTCGTGTTCATTATTACTATTTTTTAGCTAAAGAAAAAACAGAAATCCAAAGCCTAAAAATTTCTATATATTTCTAACAGTAGCTTCCATCATTGCTCTTCAATAGTTTAAAGTAAATCAAAACAGCCATGGCTCAACCCCAACCCCTCACCCTGGTCACTTCAATAATTAATTTATATAAAAAAGGATACACTTTCTCTTTGTCTGCTCGTTTCATGCGTTCTTTCTCTTTATCTTTTACCTTTTCTCGGTACTCATCCTCTCCACTACGACTTTCCTGCAATGACACAAATAAAAGACAAATTATACAAGTCAAGATGAACAACAACGATGGCCCCCACCCCCGTCTTCATAAAACTTTTTCTTACTCTCGATCCTGCTTCATTAAGGACTTTTCTTTCTCTCTCTCTCTCTTTATATATATATATATATATATATATACAGGGAATGCTGGGTAAATTGTCGCCATTTTATATTTTTAATTTTGCGAATGCACATTGTTTGTTTTTGATTTTGTCAACTACACAGTATAGTAGGATCAGTTGGGCACCATCTGTGAGAAAAACACCATCTTGACACAATTCACTCAGCCAGAAATTTGGAAGTGACATGCTGTACTACCTGGTATTCATGCTCAATATTCCAATACAAACATTTCAGAGTGTTTGGGTGTCAATCTGAGAAAATATACTGAGAGTGATAAAAATCAAACATCCAGTCAACATCATGGTGTTTGGAGTGATCACTAGTGATGGTGACACTATGCCTCCATTCATCTTCCTACATGGCCTCAGACTCAGCATAGAGGTCTACATCATGTGCCTGGAGGAGGGGGTAGTGCTGCCCTGGGTCAAGAGGGTAACTGCTGGAAGACTGTGGGTCTGACAACAGGACTCTGCACCGTGCCACACAAGCAAGAGAACCCAGCCATGGCTGTCAGACAATCTCTGCAACCACATTACCCCTAATATCTGGTCACCTAACTCCCCAGACTGGAACCCTCATGATTATTATGTGTGGGTGCAGTTGAGCAAGAGACCAACAGAACTCATTGTAAAACCAAAGATGACCTGAAGGCAAGGATTATGGCATCCAGCCATAAAAACCATGCAAAGACAAACACAGTAGCCTGGTGTAATCTTCAACCTGGTCAGCTCCTGTCAAACTGTCCAACCCATGCCAGCATGGAAGACACGTAAAATGATAATGATGATATCTCATAAAATATTTGCTTGAGGGACCTCACCAGATAATGCCTGTACTCCATACACTCTACCCATACTCCTTTCTAGGTTATCTGGTGTCAACAGTTACCATCCACCCTCACCACTGATCCATTTCTTGTTATCTACCACACTCTCACTCTTGTCCTTTCTAGTGTTGGTGCCATGAGAAAATGCACCCAGTGCACTCGTAACTGTGGGGCCTGAGAGGTCCCCATTACATTTGTCAAAAACAGGATAAAACCACGACCCACCCCTGGTGCTCATGCCACGAAAAGATGCACCCAATCATCATCATCATCATCGTTTAACGTCCGCCTTCCATGCTAGCATGGGTTGGACGATTTGACTGAGGACTGGTGAAACCGGATGGCAACACCAGGCTCCAATCTAATTTGGCAGAGTTTCTACAGCTGGATGCCCTTCCTGACACCAACCACTCAGAGAGTGTAGTGGGTGCTTTTACATGTCACCCGCACGAAAATGGCCACGCTCGAAATGGTGTCTTTTATGTGCCACCCGCACAAGAGCCAGTCCAGGGGCACTGGCAACGATCTCGCTCGAAAACCCTACAAAGGCCAGTCAGGCGGTACTGGCAAAGGCCACGCTCATCTCGCTTGAGAAACCCCATGTGCCACCCGTACAACAGCCAGCCCAGGGGCACCAGCAACGATCCCGCTCGAAAAATCCCAGAACCCCACACAAGAGCCAGCTCAGCGGCACCGGCAATGATCTCGCTCGAAGAAATTTCATGTGTCACCGGCACAAGAGCCAGCCCAGGGGCACTGGCAACGATCCTGCTCGGAAGATTTCATGTGTCGCCCGCACATGAGCCAATCCAGGGGCACCGGCAACGATCCCGCTCGGAAGATTTCATGTGTCGCCCGCACATGAGCCAATCCAGGGGCACCGGCAACGATCCCGCTCGAAAGACTCCATGTGTCGCCCGCACATGAGCCAGCCCAGGGGCACTGGCAACGATCCCGCCCGAAAGATTCCATGTGTCGCCCGCACACGAGCCAGCCCAGGGGCACCGGCAACGATCTCACTCGAAAAACCTCATGTGTCACCCGCACAATATACTCAGTAAAATGGAAGATGTTAGGAAAAGTATCCAGCCTTAGAAACTGAGCCAAAAACGAAATTTGTAATTGAGACGTGGTACTTTGACCCATTTAGAATTGCAGCAACAAATTGTCCAACCCCGGCAATCATAGAAAGCAGACATAAAACAAGAATGATGATCCTTCTTTCACTACTCTAGCAAATACAGTGATGTCTATGCTTTGCTGATGTGGTCACAAGCCAAAAACATGTTATGAATTGTCTTCTACACTTGTAATATTTAAAATATTAATCACAGACTAATACAGTTTTTGTTTTCACCAGTGTAATTATATCTTGTTAGTACTTCAATGTTTCCACATTAACCTAATTATTAGTTTTTCCTTCAGTTACAGAATTGGTTTGAAATGTTCTTAGTTTTACTAAGAACATTTCAAACCAATTTTATAACTGTGCTGGATGATGACTGCTTCAAAACTGAAATAACATAAAAGACACTATCTATACATCAGCCCATTTTGTCACATACATTCATTCTCCAATCTGAGCAGCTTATCACCATTATAAAGAGTTAGATTTACTAATTTCAGTCATTAGACTGTGGCCATGAAGAATTTTTAGTCAAATGAATCATTCCAATCGCTTTTGTTTTTAAAAGCTTGGTATTTATTCTATCAATCTCTTTTGCCATATCGCTAAGTTATGGGGATGTAAACACACCAACACTGGTTGTCAAGCAGTGGTGGGATGGACCGACACACACAAACATGGGCTTTTTTCAGTTTCCGTTTACCAAACCCACTCACAAGGCTTTGGTTGGCCCAAGGTTATAGAAGATACTTGCTCAAGGCACCATGCAGTAAGACTGAACCCAGAACCATGTGGTTGGCAAGCAAACATCTTACCACACAGCTATACCTGCAGTCTACCTACACTACATTTTTTCACTCCTGTCACTGCCATTATGACAAACTTCAAACACATATATATAAGCCAATCAGAGGAGGAGAGGGGCAACAACAACTGTCACATGTCCTAATTTGTAACTGCACACATACACAGGACTAAACACTGCATGGCCCTGAACTGAAAAGACTACATATGTGTGGGCTGCTGTCTTTTAATGTTTGATCAGCTGCTTTCATGCCATTGGTCTGTTGCCACAGATTTTGACTGGGTTTACTCAACAACAACAACGACGATAAACAAGGGTTTTGTCACTGCCATTACTGACATAACATTTACTGTTGATAAGATGGTGGTTACGACATTCTTTCTCAGAATTACTTTCTCTCTGCTTTGTGCGTGGGTGTGCACACATGTGGATTCCTGTTTGTATGACATTGAAACTGGCATTAGACATTCTGCTGTATAAAGTGTGAATGCTCTAAAACTTGTTTCTTTCCATTAAGGCAATGAAGATTATTATTATTGTATTATGCTGTACTGTACCTCAGGCCATACTTATCAGTACCATATCAGATTTTATAAAATAAAGTTGGTGGTTCTCTCAATCATCTCTTCTACAAAAAGGGTCATCATTAGTCACCTTTAATGATCCTTCTCACAGTACAATCTCACTGACTTAGAGGGCAGGATGGGAAGAGAGAAAGGGAGGGAGGGACCATCACTTGTACTTCACAGGTACTTTATCAACCCCTGGATGATAAAAAGTAAAGATGACTTTGACAGGTTTTGAACTGAGAACCCAGAAAGTCAGAATAAATACCCCTAAAACATTCAATCTGGTACTATATCATCATCATTTAACATCTGTTTTCCGTACTGGCATGGGTTAGACAGTTTGACAGGAGCAGACTAGCTGAAAGGCTGTTTAAGCTCCCTGTCTGTTATGGCTGGATGCCCTTCCTAACGTCAACCATTTTACAGTGTGCTGAGTGCTTTTTACATGTCACCAGCACCTACAAGCCCACGAGGTTAGGGATGCTCAGCTGGAGAGAGTTGCAGGGGATGAGCTTGTATGCAAGGACAACCACACTTTTACTAAACTTGATGGGTCTTTTCAAAGCACAACAAACTGCCAGGAGTCCTAATCCCCTCTGTGAGTCCCAACGTCTGTAGATCCTTTCTCACTACTTCATCTGCTATCTGAACATGACAACATTACAATCACTACATTTACGAAAGATCAAAGGGGAAAAAAAAACGGACTTAAAGAACAGAAATAAACCAAAGTAGGTGCCATGTAAGTTATGTTGGAACCAATGTGTGGAGAAGAGATGAGTGAATTGGTAGAGTGATATTTGGGGAGGAAAAAGTGTGTGTGTGTGTGTGTGTAGCACTGGTTCTGGAAAGAAAAGTCAAGATATGAGGATGTTAGAACTGATAGATGAGATGACACAAGATTGAGAGGAAGGATGGGAGTGTCATGTTAGAGACTCAATTCAACTCACAGCAATATTAAGAAAGGGGTGGGGGTGTTTATGATGGTTACTAAACACAAGTGGTCAGTGAACAAGTGAGGATGAAATGGGGTTATGAAAATTCTTTAGCCTTGTCAAGGGCATGACAACCTCTTTGGTACTGGTACCACAGTAAAATACATCAAGTACACACTGTAAAGTGGTTAGTGCTGGGAGAGGAATCTAGCTACAGAAACCAAGCTAAAAATGAAATGTACAAGTATGACATTGTCCTCAAACTTGTTTAGGAGCGGAGTGACTCTGAATGAAGATCCCCTCACTCTGCAACAACTTGTCTATCTTGTACTGGCATGGAAATCATAGTTTCGTTTAACGTCCGCTTTCCATGCTAGCATGGGTTGGACGATTTGACTGAGGACTAGCAAGCCAGAAGGCTGCACCAGGCTCCAACCTTATCTGGCAGAGTTTCTACAGCTGGATGCCCTTCCTAATGCCAACCACTCCGAGAGTGTAGTGGGTGCTTTTACGTGCCACCAGCACAAGAGCCAGTCACGTGGTATTAGCAACAGCCACGCTCAAAAAGGTGTTTTTTACGTGCCACCTACACGGGAGCCACTCCAGCGACACTGGCAACGACCTCGCTCAAATGATTTTCCAATGTGCCAGAAGGCAACGCTGGTAACGATTATGCTCAAATGGTGCTATTTACAGGCCACTAGTACGGAAGCCAGACCGCTGCTCTGGCAATGAACACGCTCGACAGTGCTGTTAGTGCTCCACTGGCGCGGTGACCAGTCATCGAGTATGGTTCAATTACGATTTCACTTGCCCCAACAGGTCTTCGCAAGCAGAGTTTAGGGTCCAAAGAAGGAGAGGTTGGCAGGGGTGCCAGTCGTCAAAATGATAATGATGATGATGGTCATGGTGGTGGTGTGATGGTCATGATGGTGGAAATTCAAACACTTACTCTTTTGCTTCTTTCCTTCTCACTGCTGTCGTGCTTACTGAACTGCTTCTCTTGTCTCCTGTGTTCCTCTTTACTCATAGAACTCGATAACTGAAGCTCTACCGATTCTCCATTCAGTTTACTGTTACCTAAAATAAACATACAACAAAACAACTTCAATACACACCCAAAACAAAACCTCCCAGTATAAAGAAGATCCTATATTAAACCTGTTTGATAAGGTTTAGTTCCACTATCCATAATATGGTTCTACAATGCCTTCCTTTGTTCCTCTAACTCCTATATTACAAAAATATTGGTTTCCTAACCCTACTGCCATAGTTACCCCCTCCCCCTTCTCTTCAATATGACCAAATTCTTTGACCCCAATAGCTTACCTACCTTTGTTATTCTCTATCTGCCCTTGTTCTGTCTGTATGTTTATGCAACTCCCATCATCCCTTTCATTTCCAGCTCAATCTCTACCACTTCAACACCTTATCACATGCTCTACGTCCTTTCAGACAACATTCCATGCTAGGTTGTATAAACAATGGGAGCCGCCGAATCTTTTAATATCATGTACCAGGGAGTTTTTGCTACTTTATATTCCTCCAATAGTAACTGTTACAGGCGGCTAGAGTCTTGTAGTAATGCCATACAGTACAGCTTTTGGAAAGCCTGGTGGGAAACCAACTCACTCTCACAGGAACTTGCAATAGCACACTGTTCCGTTCTCCTCACTTTTGTTACTGGTGTTTCACACACTTGGAGAGGCCATATTGATGATACCACACGATAAACAACCTTCACTAGTTCAATGGTAGTTGGTCTTTCTTTCAATGTGGCCTTAACTCTCAATACCTCTTTTGGCATCGTTTTAGAGGTACTGTATGGATATAGTTAAGGATCTTAATTCCCTGCTTCTTGATTGTTGGAATCAGCTTCCCACCTCCCATTCTTTGAGCTGATTTCATGTTATAAGTAGACTGTAATATTGCTGGAATATGTCATCCAACTATGCTACAACAAGCTTTTTGCTCTTCTTCTTCTTTCTTTCCACCAGAGCAATAAAGACATCTAAAAAAAAAAAATCATGCAGTGATGGAAGTACCAAGTGGTCCCTGACCTTCACACCATTTCTGAACACCTTCTTACTCTTCTCAAACATCAACTTCATATTTACCATGAATGGAGGGTAGAGAAATGGTATACTCCGTCATGATACTTATTTTTCTGTTCCTACCAATTTGTTATGAATTCTATGGTGGTAAACTACATGACTGCTGATTCATAGTTCCTCACACATCCTGGATGTAATCTAATTTTGTGTAACATTGCATGGGCCAGGAACTCATCCTTATTGCATTTACCAGGTCAAAACAGGAAACCTGAAAGTCTTTTCCACCCTTCTTAACACATTGAATATTGCACCAAACTATCTGACTATGTTTAAAAACAGCCTGGGAATCCCAAAATACTGGTTCTCTGAAATGGTGTATTTATTCAAAGCTAATTGCTTACACTCCATAAAACACTTTAGCCCTTTATACCGTGTAGGGATACCAGATAAAAGCTGATAAATTGCTGATGGGTTCTCCTTAGGAACCAGTAGGCCCTCTGCTAAGCACCAGTTTTGTATCATAGTTCTTACCTTTCAGGCTCTCTGCAATAAACAAACCAACACTCAGAGAAACTTCTGAGCAATGTTTTCTCAAAAACAGATGGATGTCACTTTACAAATCATCCAGCATTCAAAGTGTACTTTCATGTGAACCATTACAGTCCATCTATTTTGAACCATTTTGGTAGTTACTGTAACCAGGTTCTATAAAAATCTTTAAATTTAAGTATCTAAATTTAACACCACCTTAGTCAGTGAGTAAAAAACAAAAAATGATGAAAACAAAAGCTGTCTTGAAATGAAATGAAGGCAACATTGTAACAAGAGAGGGGGGAAAAACTAGATAAATAAAAAAAAGTAGGTTCTGGGCAATGAGAAACGGTGAAATAATAATCAACAAAAGTCAGAGCAGAGGAGCCAACAGTGTAGAAAGGTCTATTCATCAACTAACTTAACGTTCACTGTTCACAGCACAACTTGATGGGAAAGAATGATAAGTTGGAGTTGAGACGACTAATTTATTAGTCAAGTTTATAACTCACACTCATAAATGGAATCTTTTATTTATGGTAATTCCATCAGCAACTAGGTTAGATATTACTCCTAATTTAGAATGTCAAACGATATTAGGCACATCATTTTGAGAAGGACACAGAGTTAAGAGATTCTCTAGCTAATCAAGATTATTCTTATTAGTAGTAGTAGTATTATTTTCTGTAGTAATGTGTTGGGCATAACATTTTTTTAATGACTACATGAAGTTGCTACCATAGAGACAAGGTTGTTTAAATGTCTATCTTTGCTTTCTACAAGTCTGAAATTCAGAGGCTCAGTAAGTGAATTATTTTTGCAGAAAATGCATTAGAAGTAGTAATGCAAGCAAAGGTTATGGTTGAGTTGCAGTGTAAACAATTGTTTCTTTTTTGTGGCACTTAACTGAAATGCAAGCAACTTGGAGCACAGATTAGCAATTAAATGGAATACTGTTTGAGGAATGGTTTGAAGTATTGAAACAGCAGTCAGAGGCTGACAAGTTGACTAAATAATATTTCACTTCAAGTATGACCGTGAAATTGAGTGACACTTGACTTATGTGTAAGAAGAATAAAGGAAAATAATGAAATAAGCAAGTGGAAGAGGAATATCCTTTGAAAAATCAGTTTGAAAGATTAACTATCTTTAGAATCAAATGGCTGTAATGATGATCTGTCTTTCTCGTCACATGCCTCCCGATATCTTTCAAACAGATGAACTAGAAAAATGTAAGTAAACTACTGATGCAGTAGTTAATTGTACATTTTTAGTAAAAGAAAGGTGATTATCTTTGCTTAAACTTATGAAACCGAATTGATAAGGATGCAAAGAAATCTCGTTTAGAAATCAGGTATTTGTGTGTTCAGTAAGGCCCTAACCAAATCTGAATTTCCATCTGTCTTTCTGAAAATTGATTAAATAATGAGGGGAAAAAAAATACCTTTTCTTTTTTTTACTTCCACACTTGAGCGGTCTGAAGAAATATCCTGTAAAAGTTAAAATAGAACATTTTTGAAAATGAAATACTATCTCTGGTTCAGCAAGAAATTACATTTTATTTTGAAACTGAAGACAACAGAATATTTCCAGTGGAGTAGGTTGAAAGGAGAGGATGTGTAGAACAGTTTAAATCATTTGGTAGATTTGTTAACAAACAGTTGCCTGGGTAAAGTAAGAGACAAGAGTTGTAAAGAATAAAAATAAATAAATGAAACAAACAAGAAAAACATACAAGGATCAACAAATTTACAGAGCTGTAATTGGTAAATTATACTGGTAAGGTTTTTAGGAAAAAATATCTGTGTTTTGCTATGATTAAATTTTAAAACAAAAACTAATGTTACTGACCTATAAATGCTTCTCTTCAGCTCAGAGAGAGAGAGAGAGAGAGAGAGAGAGAGAGAGAGAGAGAGAATTTAGCAATAAACACAAAAAGAGGGTGGTGTAGACTGTGGGAATGGGAAATATGTTTTAACATGACAACCTATTGGAGGCTCTTGAGAACAGCAGACATGAAAATCGTGATGAAATAACCATAATGCAGAGGAAGAGACAGAGTGTGAGAGTGTGTTGTGTGACTGATAATACTTTTTAGTAGCAATGGAATTGGTGAATATAACAGATGTATTTGTAGCCATTCACACTGATGGGTCGAGTTGAAGACATTACCATATAACAAGACAAATAAACCAGTTAAGCTAATAACTTCTCATTATTAAGATGTATGAGAGAGAGAGTATTTTCTTTTTATATATGTTCTGAACCAGTCTTACACCCAACTGTTACTCTCCTGCCTCTCAGACCATATCAGCTCTGTCATTTCTCCATGTAAACTAAGACCACAGTGTTGCCTTGGTTTTAAGCTCAACAGTGTGTGTGTGTGTGTGTGTGTGTGTGTATATATATATATATATATATATATATATGAATATACACACGTGTGCATAGGAGTATGTATTTATCCCCACTTAAATGTGGATGTTCTGTTAGAACAAACAATACTGCAGAAGTTACCATGAGAAACTTTCATATTGGTTTTTGGTGCAAAATGCACTCTTGTTTATATCACAAGTGGGGAGATACACACACTAAGGGGTGCTGAAAAGTTCCTGGTTTTGAGTAAAAGAAAATACAATAGGATCAGTTAATTATGATTTTATCCAACATTTCTCCTCACAGATTCATACACTTATTGCAGCAGTCTTTTAGTTTTTCTAAGCCCTGTAAAAGAACTCAGAAGATTGGGCCAATGGTCACTCTTATGACTGGCCATAACTTATAACTTCCTAAAAAATATATTACTGTTCTAATGTTTTAGAGTGTACTTCTTTTTTGGATATATGAACTACTGGCGATTTGTACACACATACACATACTGTGTGCGTGTGTGTGTGTGTGTATGTATATATATCATCATCATCGTTTATATATATATAAAACCTAACCAGCTGTTCTCTTTGTTTTATCCTAGATATATAATATGATCTGGATAACTCTGTCTTAGTTTACATATCTTCAGTTTTTCTAAATTTCATCAACACTTCAATAAACTTCTTCCATTTTGTTTTCAATGTTGTTAACAACATCAATAATAATCTGAAGCAATACTGCAGCTTACCCGTTTTTTCTCTTTCTTCTTTTCTTCATAATATTCACGTTCTTTTTCACTGGAAGGACTCTGGAATTAAAATTGAACACGTGTAAACAGATGAACACATTCTCCTGAAAAATCCTCGTTCAGTGACTTAACAAAGAAAAATCTTTTTTTTCCATTCAAATGATATTTTTTAGTATTTAAAGTCAAGTCAAAAGACATATTGCAGTTTGAAAGAAACAAATACTTAGAAAGATAAAAGAATATGTAAGACAACAGAAAAGGACCATGTGAAAGTTGAACTGAAATTCTGTGTAAATTATACAAGAGGCCTCGGTTAGGGCTGAGTGTGTTTTGGACCTACTGAAATAAATGGAATATTTCTAAGTGAAATTTTATAATTTAGAGTAAATTTTTTTTGTGGGGGAGGGATACAGATAAAATAAATGAAGACAGCCAGTTAGCTTAGTAAAGGAGGAGGAGGAAGGGTGAATTGAGCTGGGACAATGTCAGGCTACGATGACTCCTTAGTCTTGCCAAGTTGAAGTGCCATGATAAAATGCACCCAGTACACTTTGTAAAGCAGTTGGTGTTAGGAAGGGCATCCAATTGTGGAACTCATAGCCAAATTTGGACATCTGAGAGGGAGAGAAAGAGAGAGACACGTGGTCCTCCAATCCATCTATGAGGGCAGTAAGTCTGAATAAGAACTGATTGCCAGTATCGAAAATTAATATAAAGCCATGAAACGGTAAGGAGGAATATCAATATTTAGTATTGCAAAGGAAACTAATGATAGAACAGATGACTAGTCACGAAAAACTTTTCAAATTATTTTAATTGTTAACAATTAACAATGTTGTGATATGGCTGGCAACCCATCATTAGGATTGAATCATGTATAAGATTACCAACTGTCTCTAGTGAATTTTAAGTAGTCAAAACAGTGAGGTTGTCCTTGAGTTGGGTAGATATACCACATCTGCTACACTGTACCTAACCAGAAAACTACTACCATAGCATAAATTACATTACAGGACATAAAATATAGTATATCTAGTGTGTGAAACCTAGGAATAGGTCTTCAGAATTCAATAAGGCACTTCCATATTATAGATTTTCTCAATAGAGCTGAGTGGGCTAACACAAATGTATTTAAATTAGATGCAAAGCCAGAAATTATGAAGGGTGGAAGACTAGTTAATAACACTGACCGATACTTTATCTCCTCCAAAATACCAGTCTGAAAAGGTTTAACCTTTTTGTTACAATATTTCTGTTGAATTACACTGCCTTTATCATTGTTAAGCTGGTGCTTGGAATATAAATTAACAACAAATTTAGATGGAAGGTTTTAATTTAGATTGTAGAACCATGGGCAGTTTCAGGCAAGTTGGCTTCGAAAGATGGCTTAGTGAGATTCGAACTCAGAACATAAAGAACCAGAATAAGCATCACAAAGCAATTTGTCTGGCATTCTAATGATTCTGCCAATTTGTCGCCCTTGATGTTTGTAGTGAAGACAACACAGAGAACTACTATTAAAAAAAGGAAAAACAAGAAAACAACAATACACACACATACATACATATTAGACCTGGTTGGTATGGCTAGTGTTTGGTATGCCTAATATTATATATATTGGATATACTGCTGCTTTTTATATAGGTTTGGTATCTATGTGGTTGGTGGGAGGTACCAAGCTGTAAAACCACACCAAGTATAAAGGTACAAACAAAGGAAGTGGGGAGATTTCACAAGCTACAGTAGTCGACCTTTCTAGAAGAACAGTAAATAATAATAATAATAATAATAATAATAATAACAATTCTTTCTACTACAGGCACAAAGCCTGAAATTTTGAGGGGGGGGGGCTGGTTGAGTTCATCAACCCCAGTGCTTGACTGGTACTTATTTTATCAACCATGAAAGGATGAAAGTTGAAGTCAACCTCAGTGGCATTTGAACTCAGAATGAAAAGATGGACAAAATGCCACTAAACATTTTGCCTGGCATGCTAATGGTTCTGCCAGCTAGCCACCTTAATAACAACAACAATCATAATAATACTGATAATTTTTACACAAGGCTAGCAATTTTGGGGGGAGGGTGTAAGTCGATTACATTGACTCCATAGTTCAACTGATACTTATTTTATTGGCCCTGAAAGGTTGAAAGGCAAAAATCAACCTTGACAGAATTTGAACTCAGAACACAAAGATGGATGAATACCACTAAACATTTTGTCCACATACTAAAGATTCCGCCAGCTCACGACAACAACAATAATAATAATATACAGGATAGCATCTTGTTTATCCTGTTAGTCTTGCAACAGATAACCTTCCTAGTGCTGGTAGTATTATAAATGCACTGATTCCACACTGTAAAGTGGTTGGAGACCACAGAAAGCCTGACATATAACAACAAAGGTGACTGATTTTCAGTGTTGTATGTATGACAGATTAACAAAGAAAATAATACACCCAATCCATGGTGGTGGATTCCCACCATGGATACTTAGGGGGTAGATTTAATCATCCATCACTCAGTTTAACATCACCACCTGGCACTTTGGGGGGTGCCTTTGGTGGAGTCCACTCTTGCAAGCATTTGAACCCAGTCTCTAGTTTGATGATACTTTTCCCCCAAGACTAAAAGATGAATTTTTTTTTTAAATGCCATGCATACATGAAAACATAGTTGTATGGTTAAGAAGCTTACTTCCCAACCTCATGGTCTTGAGTTCAGTCCCACTGTGTGTCACCTTCAAGTGTCTTCTACTGTTGATCCAGTGAGTGGATTTGGAAGACAGAAACTGAAAAAAGCTGGGTGTATTTATGGATATGTATAAAAAAAGGTAAGGACCCCACTTTGGTCATGAATGGCCATGAGATTGCATCTAGAAAGTTGCCCTCTGAGGCACAAGTCTGGGCAAGGCTGTTTATGAAAGACTGGCAGTCGGTCATACATACCAGCCTCCCCTCTCCACGTTACTGATGTTATCCAAGGGAAACGAAAAGGCTGATACAGCTTGGCACCAGTGACAAAGTGTCTTGCCCAAGAACACAACACAGCCCAGTCCAACAATCAAACTCACCACCTCATGATTGTGAGCTCAATGCTCTAACCAGTGAGCCATACACCTTCACATGTGTGTGTGTGTGTGTGTGTGTGTGTGTGCATGCGTCAGTTTTTGTGCCCCACTGTTAGTTTAAGTCCCTTGTAACTTAGCAGTTCAGCAAAAGTGACCAATGGAATAATTGTCAGTCTTTAAAAAAAAATAAGTACTGGAGTTGATGTGTTCAACTACATTTCTCAAGGCAGATGCTCCAGCATGGCTACAGTGCAATGGCTGAAATAAGTGAAAGATAAAAGAAAGATAACAGATGCCAGCATGCAAAAAAAAAAATGGATAAAACTATGATGATGATGATGATGCTATTGTCCCTATCTGATGTGTAAATAAATTTCAAATGTTTCAACAATTGTCATCAATAAAGGACTGGTATCTTAACAGTTTAAATATCTCTAAAGAAAGAACTAGACACAAGCCTTATAATAACCCCTTCACAGATTAGATATTTTTTAAGCATCACCACCTTTTTCTTTCTTTTTTTTTTTGTGCGTTTACATACTGAGTTTACGATTCTGACATATTAGATCTGTTTTTATAAACATGTAAATGATTATTTTAGTTTGGTGGCAGATGAAGGAAGAGAAAATTAAGAGGAGAAAACATGGAGGACACCTACTGGGTAAAAGACAGGAGAATGCTATAGACAAAAGGTATAACGTTATTGAAAGGAATATTTACTAAATCCACATCAACATAAAATGAAGCACTATAAAACTAGAGATGACTGATAATGTTAGAGGTATTGTTTTCAGTCATGTTTGTTTGTCTGTGGACAAGTTATCTCAAGGACTTCTGGATGGATTCAGATGAAACTTTCAGGGATGTTTGGCCTTGTGACTGATTATCAATCTGGTACTGGACAACGATTCTGGATTATTTTTTCTGTTTTTTTAACTTAATTTCTGAGAGCGGTCAGGTTCATTTTTAGTATTCTCATTTGTGAGTGCAATCGAGTTTATTTCAGATATTCTCATTTTTAAAATCATCTCTGGGTAGTCGTTGAGAGGATGCTGGTGTTGCCTTGGCAGAGGTTCACGCTCTCTGAGTGCTCGTTATTATCATTATTAAAGGCAGCAAACTTTCAGAATCATTAGCATATCAGACAAAATGCTTAGTGGCATTTCATCTGTCTTATGTTTTAAGTTTAAATTCTGTTGACTTTGCCTCTCACCCTTGTGGTCAATAAATTAAGTACCAGCTGAGTGCACATGAAGGGAGGGTGGGAGTGTAACTGAGTTGCATCCCCACCCCTTTTGGTTTTTGTGCCTATAGCAAGAAGGACTATTATTATAAAAGAACTTGAAATGGAAAACATTGATCATCAAGATAAGTAAAAGCATGGTTTTCCTTGCAGGTTGGTGCCACATAAACGCATCCATGCCGGTGCTGTGTAAAGGCACCCACTACACTTTCAGAGTGGTTGGCATTAGGAAGGGCATCCAGCCAGAGAAACTATGCCAAAACAAACAAGCAGCCTGGGCAGCTCATCAACTGGCCAGCTCCTGTCAGCATGGAAAACAGATGTATGATGATAATGATGCTTTCCTTTCATTTAACATACAAAAAACTTTTACTGCTGCTACTTTAATCCAAAAGGTGTAGCAATTGAGAATCAAATTCATTCTTGGAGAGGATAAAAACCTTATTTCAAGGAGTCTCCAATCACCAACCCTGAAATACCATGCAACAAAGCACCACCAGCTGTAGATTTGAACCTTCACATCATGAATTTGTGGCTAAATACCTCATCTACTCAACTGTTTTGCCTGGTTGTGTTTAGGTGAGAGAAACATTACTGCTTGGTTAAAATGTTCATTTTACAACCACGTGGTTTCAGGTTCAATCCCACTGCATGGCACTTCGACAACTGCTTTCTATTATAGCTCTAGGATGAACAAAATCTTGTGAATGGGTTTGGTAGAGTAATCTAAAGAGTAATCCAAATATCTCATCCACAGAGAATATAATGATCCTTTTATGGAACAAAAGTGTAAATTGTTTTGTAATTGATTAAAAGAAATTTGCTTATTTTTTTTTTATTTGTAGCCAAAATGAAAACCCTTTCCTATCCAAGAATGTGAAATTCTTTCTCATTTGATTTCAACTTTGCACCATTTAGAATCATAAAAAAATGTTTTTAAATTTTTAAATAATAGAATTGTTACAATATTTCTAGGGTCCTCTATTGGCTATGATTAACCATGTGCCTCCACTTGTATGCGCTTGTCTGGATAAAGGTGTTGTAGTACTACTGCTGCTGCTACTACTACTGGCAGTTGATCCTGCATGCAAGCCTCCATTCTCTATGTCACTGATGTTATTCAAGGGAACTGCAGTTTTAGGCCTTCACAGCCAGGCACTAGTACTGTTGCAGCAGTTGTTTTTCAGAATGCAATGGTCTCAAATAGATCTTGCATAACATCTAATTCCAAGACTCTAAAAGTTCCACCAATCCACTGCCATGAATTGGTACATTCTTATTCACCTACCCTGCTCCCAAGATGAAAGGCAAAGCTGACCTCAGCAGGATGTGAACACAGAATGCAGAGATAGAGAAAATACCACAAAAGACATTCTATGTAATACTGTGCCACTTCACCACCCCCATATCTGCAATAACAGCCAAGATGGTATGAATAACACCTTGGCTTTTATGAACAAAAGAATGTGAATAAAATGTGCAGTCATGGCTGTGTGGGAAGAAGTTTGCTTTCCAACCACTTGATTTCAGGTTCAGTTTCTAAGCATGGTACCTTGGGTAAGTGCTGTCTACTATAGTTTCAGGCTGACAAAAGCCTTAGAAGTGGATTTAGTAGATGGTAACTGAAAGACCTCTGTCACACATACACACACACACACATACATACACATCATCATCATCATCATCATTTAACATCCGTTTTCTATGCTGGTATGGGTTGGACAGTTTGACAGGAACTAGCAAGCCAGAGGGCTGCATCAGGTTTCAATCATCTGTTTTGGCATTGTTTCTACAGCTGGATGCCTTTCCTAACACCAAACACTTTACAGAGTGTACTGGCTGCTTTGTGTGTGTGTGTATTTGTGTCTGAGCGTGCACATGTATATTAGTGACTCTCTGTCTTGATATCAATTAATAGTTGTGAGTAAGTGTCACTGTGGACACACAAGGGATGTTGGTTTCCAATCTTCCATGAAACTATGTCTGGTTGTCACAGGAAATATTACCTTACTTGGAAACAGGTGAGAGTTAGTGACAGAAAGGGCATCCAGTCATTGAAAGTCTGCCTCAACAATTTCTGACTGAGCCATGAAAGCAAGGAAAAGTAGACATGGTGGTGGTGGTGATGATGAATAAAAGAAACCTAAAATACTGAACTCATAAGTTCACGTCAATATAGGTTTGTTTAAGCCAATGGAACACCTCTCGCTTTTAATTCTAAAATTTAATAAAAATAAATCATATGTGACTTTCACGGCAATTAATGGATGCTTTGGAAACAATCCAAAGACTGCATCATTGGTAATGTGTTGGTGCTAATCATAAATCCAGCAGAAAATAAACAGGTGCATCAACTAATGAAAGAGGAAACAGGGAAGAAATTAAACAATTTTGATTTTCATAATTCTACCATTATTAACAGAGTTTAAAATATAATATAACTTGTATGAAATAATTTCTAACAGAATGTAGTAATTAACAGGATATAATAATTACCAATGATAATTAAAACTATACAATTTATGGCAGCAAATTGGGAGAGGTTTGGCTCGATTACTTTGGAGTATTCTTTCTAGATATCTGCACTCTAAGTTCAAACACACCCAAGGCAATGTAAGCCCGTGACTCCTTTGAGGGTGGATAAAGTACCAGTTCTGTACTGAAGTCAATTTTTCTCTCTTTCTAGAACAAATTGGCTGTGGTCAGAGGAATGGACTTTGGTAAGTCTCAAAAACGCCCACGATACACCATTTGACATCATGGCACCCTTATGAGTTTGAGTGCCCAAGGCAGTTACCTATACTACATGCCTTCTAGTTTTACAAATAGGTACACAATATCTATGTGTGGTCAGAGGCATTAACAGTGTTGGCAGTAGGAAATGCATCTGGCCATTGAGAGATGATGATGATAGTGAGTATATAATAATAAAGTGAAAAAAAAAAAGAGGGAAAAAAGGGAAGCTGCACGTATAACACACAACTTAGAAGCAGCGCTACAGATGTACCGATACATATGAGATTGAGACATAGCCGACCTCACGCACTTCTCATGAGGAATTCCGGAAAGAGCTTCCTGAGACCACTGCTGAGACGCTTCCGAAAAAAGAAAAGCAGTTGGAAAACAGATTATAGCAGCGACTCCATCTAAGAATATCTGAAGAAGGAATTGTATTCCGAAATATCATCAGACTATAGATAACTAAATTACAACAGGTATATAGTCCATTTTTTGTATTATAGTGCATTCTTGCACCATTCAAAACATTTTATTCTTTACAAACAATACACAATGCTTCAAGTGAACTACAATACTCTCCTATAGAACTAGTATATCTAGAAAAAGTTACAGATATTCTTTAGATAAATTTTGCTAACAGTTATAGCCCAACCCCATTTTCTTTGGTTCTGAACTGTTTAATCTGTCCTCTCTTCCCAATATTTCTTTATACACAAATTCTGCAGATAAAAAAAAAAGTAAATGCAACAATTTTTTTGAAGTATTTTACATTATTTAGTTTCATTTCATTAAGAAAATAAAAATTGTGACTTAATGGAAAAATGACAATCCTTAGTGAGGACAAATGTGTTGGCAAATGGTAACATAAAAACTCCATAGAGAGGAATAAATTTTCTGTCTAGTACCTCGAGTAGAACTCTTAGTCAGAGACAATAATGCCAATAACACTGCTTCCACTAGTGTTTTGCTTGCTTTCCATTTTAGTGTGGGTTAAGTTGTTGTGGTCTGAATCAGCACCTACTCCGAGTCGTAGCCCTCCTAGATGAGTTGGTGGACCAAGTATTACTTGTGGGTTTTCATCTTTGACTTAGTTTCTTCAGCTGGATATCGTTCCCAACACCAACCACTTTACAGGGTGGCAGAAACATTAGATCTACTTCTTTATTTACTTAACTTCAGTCCAAATACTGACACCCATGAAAACAAGAACAAAGATTTTGTGTAGAAGTAGCTAACATTACATTTAAAAAAAAAAATTCTAAATAACTATTTTGGTGAGAGAAAGCTTATAGTGTGGGCTTGCTTCAACTTGGACAGGCTCATTAAAAAGATATCCAGCTTTAATTTTCTTTATTACTAGAATATTTACACAATAAAGGAACTTAAAAGATATTATATTATTCCCCAGTTCAATGACTGCATTCTCTCATACCCACCTTGGACATAAATATACCTGTTACACACACACACACACACACAGACAGTATACCAGAAAATTCTGTAATTATAATGCTTTCTTTTCCAAAATTAATAATTCTTTCAACTAAAGGGATAAAGCCTGAAATTTTAGGTAAGGAAGGTAGTCAATTACACTGATCCAGTGCTTAAGTGGTATTTATTTTATCAATCCTTAACAAATGAAAGGCAAAAGTGAGCTTGGCAGAATTTGAACTCAGTACATAAAGACAGACAAAATGTCACTAAGCAATTTTTTGTCCAGCATGCTAGTGATTCTGCCAGCTCATTGACTTAATGATAATGTTTCTAATAAGGACCAAAATTTAGAGGAGATTACTCGATACCCTTGATCCCAGTACTTGACTGGTACTATATTTTATCAACTCTGAAAAAATAAAATGCAAATATGACCTCAGCGGGATTCGAACCCAGAACATAGAGATACAGAACAAATACCACAAGGCATTTTGTGTAAACAGTCTAAGGATTCTGCCAATCCATAACCTTAATGGCAAAAGACTATCTGATCCTTTCCTGTCAATTGTCCATTAAATTTCTTGATCCACTCATACACACTTCTACATGGTAGGGTGCTGTCTTTGTATTGCACTGAAAGCCTACAATGAATTTCAGCCAGACACACCTTCAGACAAGAGAAACCAGATCACTGATTTCTGTTCTTCTTTGGGGCACATTGCCAGCGGAGCAGCCACGCTTAATGTAATACAAAAAAAAAATTGGAACAATCAAGACCAAACCTTAGTTATATAACCACAAGAATACCACCTTTAAGTATATAAGCACTGAAGGCAGTGTGACTAACCTAAAGACAGTTTTGGTAAATGTGCAGATAATTTTTTACTTACCCTTGTATTCGTAAAATTATATTTATAAATAGGAAAATACAGCACTACATAGTTTTACTAATTAATGCAGACTGATAAATTTCTGTTCATAGAGTCTACATGTTCGCAGTTAATACTTCAGAATCTGGACAGTGGGACATTAAAAATGTTTTAGGGAAAGTACCACTGAAATCCAATATTATCTCTGAAATGCATAAAGTTACTTTGAGAGTTGTAGTTGGGGGTCTTGGGCTAATATGTAAATTGTTTTAATCATGAGATAATGGGTTTATAAATGTTGTCAAATTATTACTAAACCAAAAAGCTGCTAAAGGATTAGCAATGTCAAAAACAACAACATTTTAGGCCATAAAATTAAAAGGTTATCTGTGACTGTGATATTGAGAGAGAGAGTGTGTATGTATTAAATGCAGAGATGTATGTATATGATAAATAACATATACAGTCAGTTGATTAAATATTCCCAAACAAGATACTTGTGACCAACCATTCTGTCTTCTATCCATCAACAGGTCATTTAGTCTTGCAACTTGAATAATAATGCCACAGCAAGTTATGATCATAAGAAGCAATGATATGAGTTTTATATGGAAAAAAATAAAGCTATCTTCAATCACATATTACTTCCAATGCTTATGGGTACAACTGCAATATGTAATCGGTATAGGAACTATCTACAGCTAAACTGGAGCACTATATATATATAAAATTTATAATGAATATTCAAAAGGAATATTTTATTGAACTTATATTAAGTGCTCTATTACTTTGAGCAAATATATATATATATATTTTTATATTATTAATAAAATTAACAATATTCTTAGGAAATCAATATTTGAATTTCTGAAAGATGTATGTTTTATATGACACAATAATCATTTTGAATTATAATTAAAATTAAAAATATACAAAATATAAATGTATATAAAACTCTGTATCATAGAGTCAGGTCTACACACACACACTATGTATATGTGTCATCATGATTATCATTTCAACATTCACTTTTCCATGCTTGCATGGGTTGGACAGATTTTTTTAGCGAGGTAGATTTCCTATGACTTGATGCTCTTCCTGTTGCCAACCCTCACCTGTTTCCAAGTAAGACATGTTTTTGCAGAACATTGGGATGAATAACAGGTGTTTGTATGACAGTGACACTCATTTACAACTACCATGTGATGTCAAGTCAAGGAAACACAAACATACACTCTCTCTCTCTCTCTCACCCATACAACAGACTTCTTTCAGTTACTATCTACCAAATCCATTCACAAGATTTTGGTTGGCCAAGGGCTACAGCAGAAGACACCCATGGTGCCACAGTTGAACTGAAGAGAAAATGATGTTGTTAAGAAATAAACCTCTTAACTGACAGGTTATTACATTGCAGTGAATCCAAGTAGGATCAATCTGTATGTATGTATGTGCACACGTGCACACATATATATATAAATGAGTGGTAATTGAACCGGTGAGCATGTCTTATTAAGGCACTCTCCCCAAACACAACAAAGTCTGTTTCATCACATGAATTCACATAAGGAATCTTACAAACCAGATACAAAAATGAAGTGTGTTTGAGAGAACGATTTTTAGGAGCAACATATTTAGCAAAAGAAACAATAAATTTCCCAAACTTCATAGTTTGTATTCAACTGTTTTAAGATAAACACTGCAAAATGTTAATGAGCTCCAAGTGAAATATATACATACATATATATATATATATATATATATATATATATATATATATATATATATATGTTTTATAGTTCATTTTAGTAGTTCTGAACAGGGCTCATTCATTTATTCATTAGGATTACAAACCTAAAGATTTTGATGGTGAAAGCAAATTACATTAATCATTATGTAATAATAAATTAAATTTAAATCTATGTTGTTATCAGAAAGAAAATAGTGGTGAAAATAACAGCTACAATGGTTTCAATGTGTTTATGTCTTGGTGTGTGAGTGTGTGTGTGCATGTATGTGTATCATACGCGAATGTTTTTGAATAGTTGTTATTTAGCCCCAAATGAACCCATAATCAGCAGGCCTGTGACAACAGGTGTTCCACTTATGACCATCCTACCCTTCAATCAGACATAATATATATGCAAACTACATTATGTAATGTATTCCTCGCAGCAGGATATGACTTGAGGATGTCTGGGATGTTATTAATAGCAAATCAAGGAACCATGCAGAGGCTTCTACTGGTGGCTTGTTTTTGACCAATAGCATTGCCCGACCACAAATATGGCAATCAGTAAATTTCACCAATATCACTGAACAATATCAAATTTTGTACAAAAAAGGGACAATAAATGACTTTTTTGTTTGTGAACTGAATAGTACATGTTCACATCAATAAAAGTATGGTGGTAGCAACACTATCGCTGACACTACTGTATATTGTGTCTCATGGGTAGTTTGTAAAATCCAACAAGAGCGGTACAGTAAACTGCTGAAGGGCAGTATTATGTGATAAATGCTTTGTTAATTTACACAGCTGAACTGAAATTCATTTATATGTGTCACTTTTTCGAGGGGGATGTTTCTTTAATGGTCGAGTCAAGAAAGCAGAAAGGATACTGGCTAAGACCTCCAGACAAATCGTAATTTATTTTCATATAGGAAATCTGGTCCAGGTGTTTGCTATAGAGTGGACACCACTAAAGGAGTTATCCAAGGCTCAGGTGGTGGTGTTAAGCCGACACTTTAAGTCTACCACCCAAGAACAAATGTAATCTGTTGAATGAGATTCCTATAGTCTTGTTTACCAAATTACATTTACAAAGCTTGAATTAACAACCTCAAACTATAGTGGAAGGCACTTGCCCAAAGTTATTGTGCAGTGCAATCAAATGTAGAAGTGTGTGGCTCCCAAATGAACCGTTTAATCACATGACCATATCTGCCATTTGCAGAGGAATGAACTGCTGTAGTTAAAATCTGTCTTGGCCATGGCCATGACAAAAGATTTCAAATTGTGGCCTTATATTCCTCTCACCTAAGTTTTATAAATAAAAATTATCTAGAAAATGAAGGCATCATCAGCTATCTATATGACCTAGGTATGGCATGAGCATATGCTTTTAGCAAACCTTAACTTGGGTATCAGTCCCTTTCCCTGCAGTCTAGTTTAACACCATCACCATCAACTCCTTCAATACCTATAAGAGTTCTTTCTGTCACAAGCATTCCAATCAGGTCCTGGTTCCTTTAACACCCATGCTTGCTGATGTTCAAGCATCAGTTGTAACAATTACACCAGTCTGGATGGTGAGTGTCAATACAAAAGAGCAGACAGGGTAAAGTTCATGAGTAATGGCCTCTCTAGCTATTTATATAATTTTATTTTTAGAACAGATATATGTACATGCGAGACAGAGACCACATGCTAAATGATTGTAGATGGTGCAAAGATAAGCAATAAAAGTATGCAGTGAGGTAGATAAGAACAAATTTAACCCATTTGTAAGTAAATGAGATCATTTTCAAATTGGCAATCAAAGTTCTTCCTTTATTGAGGACATGATGATGATGATTAATTTTTTGTAAGAGGAAACCTATCTGCTCTCCATTACAAAATAAAGTGTTTTCGTTTCATTTCATTATATTTTTTATACATGTATAGATTAAGATATATGTATAGGCTGAAATACCAGAACACTTAGTACTATGAATGCTAAAGTTTTATTAGTATTTTCAGATGTTGCACAGAACCACCTGGATACTGGATAGTGAAAGTATGTATGTTGGTGTTTATTTCTGTCAGTTTTGATTTTATATTTATATACACACACACATGTATATATGTGTAGCTTTGTACCCTGCCAAGCCTATATGTGCCCACTCATCACTCTACTTTCCTGTCCTCCACTAGGCCTATGTATGAGAAACTGTGCTAGTCTATACTCATCACTCTAGCCGTGTCCACCTTCACTTCTCCCTCCACCTCTACTCTCACTTCAAAGACATTCTAGTTATGACCATCATGCTATTTCTAGCATTTCCAATGACCACACAGAGGCTCCCTTGTTAAACTCAAGTGTTTGTGCAAATGTATTATGGAAATACGTAGTTAATCCTTAACCCCTTTAGCAGTTAAACTGGCTATATCAGGCCTTTCATACCAACCCTACAATGTCATTTTAAAAATAAACAGTCACATCATCAAGGTTTTGGAGTTATGAGATAATGCATGATTAATACAAAATAATGTAAACAAATAAGCATAACATTTTACAGGGTAAACCGAATGCTAAAGGGTTAATCCTTTTCTAAACCACAAAGTTTCAATAGGGTCAATGTCAATCAATGGTTTCTGTCATGTTGAACAGATGAGAGATAAATCATATCTTGAATAGGATGCTAGTCTATCATGAATAATTTTCCCATAAACACCAGAGTCTTTTTCTTTCTTTTTTTTAAAGTAAACTCGTTTTTTGCTAGAATGACAGTAAAATCACTGTGAGGATACAAGGTGACTAACCATCAACCAATATCCACCCTGTCCAATTGATTGTCTCTTTTTATGGTACCAGATTACCAATCCCATGGTAAATGTTGATGTAAATATCACCCCTATGATTTCACTAGATAAACATTGTACATCAACCAATGTTTTTATAACATAAATTTTATACTCTTAATTTTTTGGAAATTTTTTCCTCGCAATTATTATCAACACCTTTTCTTCTAGAATATTTGTCAGTTAAAACATGAATACCCATTCACATCCAGCTGTAGTGATTCTGTAACTGGAGAGCAGAAGCAATAAATAGAAATGCAATAAACATGACTCTGAGTTGGATGTAGTGCCAGCCATTTCAGTTTCCTTTGACAATAGCAAATCTGATGACAGCAATATTGAAAGAATGGAGGGATTTATTTCATAAGCATAATGGAGTGGAAAGTATAAAAAACAATTACCAAGGTGCAGGCATTGCAATGTTGTAAGAACTTTGCTTCTCAATTGCAGAGTTCCAGATTCAGTCTCATTGCATGGCACCTTGGGCAAGTGTCTTCTACTATAGCCTAAGGTCAATGAAAGCCTTGTGAGTGGATTTTGTAGATGGAAACTGAAAGAAGCCCTTCATATATATGTGTATGTGTTTGTCCCCCCACCCACCACCACCACTTGCCAACTGGTGTTGGTGTGTTTACATCCCACTAACTTAATGGTTCAGCGAAAGAGACTGACAGAATAAGTACTAGTCTTTTTTTAAAAAACAAGTACTGAGGTCGATTCATTAGAATAAAAATTCTTCAAGGTGGTACCTCAGTATAGCAGCAGTCTAGTGACTGAAACATATAAAAAATAAAAGGGCATCCAGCTATAGAAACCATGCCAGAGCAGAGAACCTGATGCAGCCTTCTGGCTCATCTGTTCTTGTCAAACCATCCAACTCATGCCACCATTAAAAAGTGATGTTGAATGATGATGAAACCAGACCCAACCTCAGTCTTCCTAACAACTGAAGACTGATCAACTATTTCCTTTTAGCTATTCCTATTGGAAAGTTCCACCTGACAACTGTCGAGAAGCTGACCAGGATTAGCAACCACAAGGGGACAGGTGAACCCTATGTTTCAAGTATCATATCTACAGTGCAGCAGTGCCAGTATTTGCATATATGAAACACCAACAGTGGGAAAGAATGTTGTTATACATTGATAAAAACTCCACTGTCCATTAATGAAGGAATGGGGAGATCCTTCCACAGTATCGCAGAAGGATGAAATGGAATAAGCAGGACAAGAAGAGACACATGGGACAGAGAGTCACTGATGAAGTCACAGTTGACAGAAGTATAAACTAAAAATAATACAAATAAAAACTGAAGTGAAGATCAAATAAATAGCATGTGCATTTAATTCATCCCCTATAACAATATGTTTCAACAAAACTACATAGAGAAAGAGGCACAGTAATTTTCTTTCCATTCAAATTAAATTGATGCTTGTAAAGCTTAGCAACAACAGTTACAATTACTGAGGTTGATCAAGTGAATTAGATGTTTAGAACACTTGGTAATAAGTGGTGGCAATATCAGGTTTGATGTGTGATAAACTATAAGTACTGTGAATGCTATTTTAAAAACTATATTCTAAATTGCAAAGGTGCTCAAAAGCAATGTAGCCACTTGCAGTAGTGGCAATGCAGTTTCAGCCAGGCTATTCATCCAAAATAACTTGTTGGGAGAAAGGTAAAAGCTTGCCAGTGAGATATGCTTCTCAAATTAGCCTATCTGAAGATAATCCATGATCACAAAAGAATGTGAAAAATCCAATGCATGCATCCAGATGAAATAACTTTTCAATGTGCATTTTGCAAGATTGCATTATGTAGAGTTTAGATCTTTTACAATGCTTCATAATTAATTTGTGTATATATAATCTAATTTGTAAACTACTTTCAAATTTACTTTTTCTATTATTTCATTTTGTTTACCTGTAAGGTAAATGACAAATCCAGTTTAACCCTTTTGATACCAATTCGCCTGAAACCGCCTCTGGCTCTGTAATACAAATGTCTTGTTTTCAAAAGTTCTGAATTAAAGTTGTAACCTTAGTCACAATTTATGTTCCTGGCACTAGCTTAATAATAACTAAGTTATTTTACTAATGTCTTTGTTATATTTAAAATTAATTGAGGAAACACAGAGCATCTCAACAGAACTATGGTATCAAAAGGGTTAGAATCTCTTCAACATTACTGTGGACATATTAACATGGGTGTGAATTTATTATTTGGTACTTTTCTTCAGATATTAATAAATTCTTTCATCTTGTACTAGTTTACTTTTATGGTGCACTTATCTATTATGCTCTTAATTCCAACTGAAAATACAATAATAAGTACAGCACTTTTATATTACAATTCTGTTGTGTATCCCAGCTAAAAATTAGTCAATAATTTATTTCATATTTCACTGAATTCACCTGTTTAGAGTTTTGAGACAAAAATTTCATCAAAAGTTTAATAAGAAAACCCTTTCTTAAGTTGTTTTCCAATTATCTCATTTATATATATCAGTAAATGGAAAAGTTACAATTATTTAACAAAATCAGACCAAGTTCTCCAGACATATATGTGATGCAATTTCAGCAATAAACACTGCATGGGGAAGATTAAAGAGGGTTTGTGAAGGATATGATATGCAAAACTTTTAGATTTCGAAACATGAACAAATTTGTTAGGAGAAAGGGAAAACATTCCAGTAGCATATCCCTGAATCATGACAAAAAAATTATTTTTTAAAAATAAATCCCTAGTCACAAAAGTCTCTGCTAAGAATGCCAACATCAGAAGAGAGAAGCTCCCAGTAAATGATCAACTGAAATGCACCATATTTAATTCTTAAATCTAGAAGACTGCAGCAACAGAAAAATTAGAGTAAATTATCTTGTCTGGCACGTCACAGGTTAAAGTATAAAAGGCAAACTAATTAACATCCACTTTGAGATGTCTTTCTTCATAATCTTACTTTCCAAAGTTATTATTCAGGACACTGCTGCAATCTATGCAACAGAATATTAAGGCTTAGAATTAAGATGGAAATCTCTACTTTCAATCTGAAGTCTTGTTTATATCAAAGAACAATAAATAGATACATTAGCGGAAGATGGTTAAAACACAGATTAATTAAAAATAGAATTTAAAATGGTTGAAAGTCCTATTAATCTTTCATATTTAGGATGATCAATCTCTTGTGATGTATCACCACTCCTGTTTCTATATAGCAGTGACGATAAAGCAGGGTGGCACAAAGTGGAAGAAAGTCAAGTTTAAGAAGTATAACTTTTGCAGAGTAAATATCAATCCTTCAAAACAGAATTTGAACAAACTAATATGGGAGCTTCTACATTAGTTATTAGACTCAGCAATACTGATCTCCAACAGTGGCTCAATTATAAAGAAGACAACACTACCACAGAAGCATGATTAACTAATATTTAATTAGTAATATAAAAGAAGGCTTGGTTAATATTCAATTAGTAATGTAGAAAAGCAGGATCAACTTATATCATTCAACTCACATTGTCATCTTAAGGTAAAAAAAGACAAAGAACAAATGTAGTTTTGAATACAAAATGACATAAGACAATAGTTTTGAACCTAGGTCTTCTCAAGAAGACCTAGGTTCAACAGTATCTTAGATGGATCAAAGAAAAAAATACATTTACAAAAAAGAAGTTTTTGTGAAGAACAGAATTAGTACTGATTGAGTTTCAAAGTTAAAGAAGATCAGGAGGTTGTGTGAAAATAGTAAGGTTAAATGGTTGGTTTAAAATTTTGTAGCTTAGTGGTTGTGGGGAAAAAATGAGCGGGATTGATAGAGTGGAATCTGGAGGAGGGAATCCTAGCAACTCATGATAAGGTGGGGAGACATAATCCATTACTTATGAGAATCAGAGCATTTCAGATCCACAACAGAAAGATTTTCATGTCAGAAAGTGTTTCAAAGATTTGAAAATGTCAAGGGCAACTTTGCAAGAAACCATTGGTGCGTGATGTTATGTTACATGTGGTATGCATGAAATAAATGTCTGGGAACAAACTTACTGTCAGTTCTATTTATGTCAGTATAAATTCTACATCAATACTAGGTTCTCCTGTATCTTAATTGTGTTATTAGATTTGTAAAACTCAAATCCTAAATTCTTCAAAAACCTACCCCTGCCTGTTACCATCTAAAGGCTGTTTCTCATGCAACACATCTAATCCATTCCATAAAACATTTCTTTTCCATATACTTATCAATGTCTTTTGAGAAGCCTGTTATTATCAAATCACTTTCCACAAATTTATGCAATTCATTTTTTTTATTCCAATCAATGCTCATAGTTTTATTCTTCATTTTTACATCCTTTTATTTTCCCGTGCTAACATTGGTTAGATGAACATGCTATTGAAGCATTGCTTTTACAGCTAGATAAGGGATCTCTTATTCCTTTGAAAGTGTGATGTGAATAGAGTTACTTCTCTGAGGTGCTACTCAATAGGACTGAACCTGAAACCATGTGATTGGGATGTGAACTTCCTAAACAAACCTGTACTATGTACAAAGAAAATATATTTGTGGCCAACAGATGACTGTAGTTCTCAAATTTTTCTCAGAACTTGTTTATTATTTCATATAAACTACTGGAACCACTCATGGTTTGTCACATGGGATGTTGCTCAGAGTGTTGGTGTTCTGCCCTTCTGAGATCTCAGCACAATAGGGTTGGAGGGATGGCTAAGAGGTAAAGAAGTTCATATTGCAACCAAGTAACTCTGAGTTCAATCTTACTGTATGACACTTCAGACAAAGTGCATTTACCATATCCCAATGATGACAAATGCTATATAGGTGGAATTTGGCAGACAGAAATTATTTAGAAGCCCATCAAATATGTGTTTGTTTATCTCTCTCACTAACTCTTGACTCATTCAATTATTTCCCTTCCCAAATGCTATGTCAGTAAGCATCCCCAAAAAACTCTGTAAAACAGTTAGCATTAGGAAGGTGAACCAGAGTTTGGAGCAAGATGGTGCCTGCTGAAACATGCAATCCATGCCAGTATGGAAAAAGCAGATGTAAAAAAATGATGATATATCAGTATATGTCTACAAACATATGAACACACATATCTACACACACACACACACACAGATATATATATATATATATATATATATATATATATATATATATAGTTAAAAAAAACACAAAAAACAATAACAAAAAAACAACAAAGTGAGGACGTGATACGGATAGTGTTATTGGGCGCTCGGGAAAGGAAGGAGAGAGAGTATGATGTTTCGGGCGGAGCCCTTCGTCGGAAAGACAGAAAGTTCGGAGAATGAAAAACGGAGGGAGAGGAAAATGGCACCGATATATACTATTATTACGGTCGAGTTAGTCCCTTGCTATTCTGAGTTTTGTTTGAGGGTGCACAGGATCTTCGGTCATAACTTGCCTGAAGAACCTGTGCACCCACAGATGAAACTCAGAGTAGCAAGAAATTAACTAGAGCAAAATGAACTATATTAATCTTATCAATCTCTCATATAGTACCGAGTACTCTTTTTGCAACAACCAACACTATCTATCTACCATGAGCACTCACCTTTTGCCAAACATCTTGTACAAATGATTTGTTTATAGTAATCAAATGTTCACGCCACACATTACCGCGCTCTCTCCATCAAATCGATGTTGTCTGAACAGGTGCACAGTATACCACGCACCAGGTGTTGAAGTGATCATAGAGCAATGTGAGATGAAGTGTTCTGCTCAAGAACTCAACGCACCACCTGGTCTAGGAATTAAAATCACAATCACTAGATCATGAGCCCTCACATTATATATATATGTGTGTATATATATATATATATATATATCCACATACACACATATATAAATCAATAACAGATGTAAACACTGTCAAGAAATAACAAAACTGACTTTCATATAAAAACACCTGGTGTGGGGTTTTTTTTTCCCCCCTTGCACCAAATTACACTGATGAACCCTTGACCCTCTTACTGTGAGAAATGTAGTGAAACAGTGTTTGGTTCATGAGAAAACTGTAATCAATGACTCTATTGTTTCACTAAACTCAATATATAATCAATACAATAACTCTATTGATCACACACTTATTACTCAATATCAATTTTCACAACAGCAACCACAAATTTCCTGGCATATTGATATCAGATTATTTCTACATTCATAACATATTTTACAAGATTTTGGCAGCCTGTATATGTAAATCATAAACTGCATTCTGATAGCATTAATAACTTTAGCTATGGTCTTTATTACCATCCTCACTGTTTGGCCCAAGCTAAATTTCCTTCAATACTAAAGTTATAGAGGATTTACAACACTGCTGTGTCACCTTTCTCTTTTTGTTAGTCAAAATAAATCACAAACTAGAGTTATTGCTTACACACTTTGATACCTGTATTTTCCCAATTACACCCAACTTTGCCTTTCACCCTTTCGGGGATCAATAAAATAAGTACCAGTTGAGCACTGAGGTCAAAGTAATCGACTTACCCTCCTCCGGAATTGCTGGCCTTGTGCCAAAATTTGTGCAAACTGCTCAGTGAAATTTTGTCCACTTTTATGCTCTGATACCAAAATCTACCTTCCTGTTACACCTTTTAATTACCTTACTTTCAAATACTTGTTTAATCTCTACAGCTGGTCTCTCTGTTGCCTCGTTTGAATGTAAGCTATCTTTGTTGGAATAATGGTCCTCACTGATCAAACTTGGTTTCTTTCTTTCCATCATCAAATAATACACTCTGAAGAGTAGTTGCCGACAAGAAGGGTATCTAGCAACAGAAACTAAACCAGAAACGGAACATGAGCAACACATAAACTCCACAGCCCTGAGTACAGGCTATACATCAAGAAAGGCAGTAACTTTCAAATGACAACTGCTACAGGTTAGCAAGAGTATTTGTCATCCTCCCAAATGAGATAACCTCTCTAGTACAATAAGATACATTCATTCCATATAGTAAGATACACCCAAAATTGACTGGTTTTCTCTGTTATTGTGTCTGTCAGCTGACACAGGATGCATTGAGTGACGAGAACCATTCAGCCCATGGAAAAACAGATGGTAAATGTGTAGATGCAGTACACCAATAATTGTTGGACATGCTTTTTCTGAAAGACACCTTGACAGAATATTGGTGCTAAGAGTAATTAATTATTACTTTTAATTTTTGAAGGTAATAAAGTAGAATGCATGTAAACAGAGATATATACAGATATATATACAGGGTGCAATGGGTAAATTGTTGCTGTTTTATATCTTTAATTTTCCTCATGCACATTGCTTGTTTTTGATTTTGTTGACTACACAGTATAGTAGGGTCAGTTTGGCACTGTCTGTGAGAAAAACAGCACCATGACACAAATCACTCTGCCAGAAATTTGGAAATGGCATGCTGTGTAGCCATCTGGTTTCACCAGTCCTCAGTCAAATCGTCCAACCCATGCTAGCATGGAAAGCAGATGTTAAACGACGATGATGACGAGATATATATATATATATATATATATATACACACATCTACATATATATACACACACACATATTGTTTATCCAAGTTTATTTACTGAAGTGAGGTTTAATTTATTTACCATATATTGCTTAAGAAATAAACAATTATTTCTGCATTATTTTCCAGCAAAAAGAAAAAAAAATGCTCAAAATAGAGAGGTATTATTAATTCTTATCTTTAATTGACTAACTATTCAGAGAATGACAACAATTTGTGAGACAATCTTAGCTTGAAGTAAAATGACATATGATACAATATTATTTACATGCATTCAATACATCTGGCTTCATACAGCAACTATAATTATGCTGAACATTTTGTCTAATACAATCTTTGCATTATGGAAGATAAAACCAGGCTATATTACAATAGCAGAACAATGTAAGTCACAGGTTTCATTTAATTTATTGGAAAATTGCTGCACTAAGTCAGAACACTGGATGATAAAAAAAAAAAATAATTACTTTTTAATGTGGTTTCTCAAGAAGGAGAACAAGAGATTCATTGCTTAATAGAAACATTTCTGGAATTTTAAGAGGTTTAGATTGGTCAGTGGAAAAAAAAAAAGTATGTAGGGTTTTCTTTTTTTATGGCTTCTTTAGCAGGACAGTGTCAATGACATCTGCAGGAATTCCAAGATTAGCAGAGAAAAAGGACAATGAAAGCATGACTTACAGGCTATTTTCAGACCAGAGAACTGGTGATAGATTAAGTCTACCCACCCATGTGCAGTTTATCCAACAAGCTTCTGCACAATTTCCATCTATCCAGTTTCACTTTGAAGGCTTGAGTTAACTTGAGATAAACACAGAAGACACTTTGCCTCAGATGCTGTCCAGTGGTATTGAACATGGAACCATGTGGTTGTGAAGTAAACTTCTCAATCACATGAACATGGAGAAGGGCCATTGATCCTATCCTAAAGCTTACAAAGTCAAGAAGGGGTGCTAGGGTAGATAAAACCAGAACATACCTGGGTTGTTGCAGTAGATTCTTATGTTACATAGTTCAAACAAGAAATCTTCTGACTCCAGATCAGAAGCTTGCAGGTTTGAGTCCTGTAACTTCAAAATTCACTATAACCACCCATACCACCACCACCGCTACCACTTTAATAACAACAACAACAAAAATAATTTCAAGTTAGGATTCAAAGTAACAAGTGGAAGTGATGTTAGAAGAGGCAACAAGAAGCCAGTGTTCTGTTTGGATAAGGTGCTCCATTCTTTCAGAGTGTTTACAGAAGGTAGATTTTTGGTTCTTATATAGAATTATTGACAATGTGTAATTCAAGACAAAAATACTTTAGTCAGGGTGTGTAAAACTTTTTGAAGCAAGCTGACTATGTTGGATTCAAAGACAATATTGAAGATTGTCACTGTCAGATAATATTGCAAAGATCAAAATTCAAGTAGCAGAACCACTTGGCAATCCTACTGCCAGTCTGTTCTAAATATCATCAACAGTTCCTTTTGTATAGTTGGCAGCTGTAAAGAAATTCTTCAATATACAACATAAACAAGTTTTTCATCATGTTAAGTTAGTTTCTACAGGATTGCCTGACTAGTTAGAAATAGCAGCCAAATCTTCCTCAAATCGTACCCTACTATCTTAAAAAAGGAAAGATGCATTGGAGATACTTTAAAAATATGAGATGGTCATGGTTAGAATACCTTTGATCATAAGGTTTCTTGGATCAAGGTTGATCTAAGATTTCAGAAGCGTGCTTCCCAATCACATGGTTCCGGGTTCAGTTCCACAGTGTGGCACCTTGGACAAGTATCTTTTACTATAACCTCAGGCCAACCAAAGCCTTGTGAGTGGATTTGGTAAGAAGATTAACTGAAAGAAGGCTGCGAGCTTGCAGAAACGTTAGCACACCGGGCGAAATGCTTAGCGGTATTTCATCTGCCGTTATGTTCTGAGTTGAAATTCCGCTGAGGTCGACTTTGCCTTTCATCCTTTCAGGGTTGATAAATTAAATACCAGTTACACACTGGGGTCGATGTAATCGACTTAATCCCTTTGTCTTGTTTGTCCCCTCTATGTATAGCCCCTTGTGGGCAGTAAAGAAATAAGAAACTGAAAGACGTCTGTTGTATATACATATATATTTTTATGTCTGTTCCCTGCCAGTGCTTGACAACTGGTGTTGGTATGTTTAAAATCCCTGTAACTTAACAGTTCAGCAACAGAAACTGATAGAATAGGCTTTAAAAAAATAATAAGTACTAGGCTTGATTCATTCAACTAAAAGTTTTTCAAGGCAGTGCTTCAGCATAGCCAGAGTCTGATGACTGAAGCAAGTAAAAGATAAAAGATATATTATTATACCATAACTAAATAGTTTTAACCATTACTAGAATTAGTAGCCTCTTATTGTTATTACCTTTCATCCTTTCAGGGTTGATAATTTAAGTACCAGTGAAACACTGGGGCCGATGTAATCGACTAGTCCTCTCCCCTAAAATTTCAAGCCTTTTGCCTTTAGTAGAAAGGATTATTATTATTATTATTATTATTATTATTATTATTATTATTATTATTATTACTACTAAGTAGGGTGGCAAGCTGGCAGAACACTGTTACTACATCAGACAAAATGCTTAGCAATGCTTCTTCCAGTCCTTTACATTCTGAATTCAAACTCCACCGACATCGACTCTGCCTTTCATCCTTTCAGGGTTAATGAAATAAAGTACCAGCCAAGTACGGGGATCAAAGTAATCAACTAGCCACCTCCCTCAAAATTTCAGGCCTTGTGCCTATAGTAGAAAGATTTATCATTATTTTTTAAGGAAGGTGGCAAACTGGCAGAATCCTTAGCATGTCTGACAAATTGTTTAGTGGCATTTCTTCTGGCTGACTCTACCTTTCATAATTTCAGGGTTGATGAAATAAAGTGCCTGTTAAGTGCTGGGGGTTGATGTAATTGACCTGCCCCCATCCCTCAAAATTTCTGGCCTTGTGCCAAAATTAGAAACCAATATTTGTTTTTTTAAATTTCTAAATGGATATGTGCTTTAAAAGACATGACAATTATTTAAGTGATAAAGCTATGGACAACAACTTAACAGAGATATTAACTCTAAAATCACAAAAGGCTATTATAAGTACACGACATAATACAAGTCATGTCTATTACAATCTGGTGCTTAAGAAGTTGGAGATAAGGATTAAAAACAGAGACAAGTGGATGGATAGATGATTCCATCAAATATAGAAAGAGAAAGAAAAAGATTTTAAAAAGAAGGTATGAAAAATCATAGAATATAATCAAGACAACAAGAAACACTGAATATGTCAGCCGTAAGATGATAGGGAAAATGCGATCAACTGAAAGCAGTGGAATGAACAAGGAAAACATGGGCGAGGAATTGGTTATGTTCTAAACACTTAATTGGTGGGAAAGAGGATGATGTGGTACTTGGTGCTATGTGATGATGAGGAAATAACAAGAGCTTGACTGAGATGAGCTGGGATATGTTCTTTTGTAGACCTGTCCAAACTGAGACCAACATAGAAGAATAGAGGATAAAATGAGAATGATATTCATGATGAACTTGAAAGAAATTGTTTCCGTAACTTATAATCCATTTCTCATATCTAACCACTTAACTTTTAAGTCAAGAGTGGAACCTATTATTGGCCAGGCAAACTGAAACAAACAGAAGGATGTGCTTTGCTTAAGAGCATAATAGAGTGGCTATAGTAAACTGTTCTATAATCAGTTGTCCAACAGCTTAGCTGTATGACCAATAAACAGACACTATACCAAATAGAAGGGTATGCTTGGTATGGTAGCGATTTAATAATCAACCACATGATTGAAGACTGAAACTTAATTCAAATGCAAAACAGAAGCTTTAGTTGTTGCTATATCTAATGACCTGCATTAGCTGCAGTGGCATAACTATGTTCAGCCCATCCTGCAAGGATATACAAATATCAACAAGATCTCATTTCTGTATTAGTATAAAGCAATGGCACAAAGAGCAACAAAACTTACACACATACACAACAGAACTAATTACATATATCGATCTACACACACACATCTTATTTTCTTTATCCATTAAGAATCTTTTGAATCCTTTTATTTTTTGTCTTTGTTTACAAAAAATTTCTAATGCAGTGTAAACATTTCTTTGATACCCAGAGACAAAAAACAGTTGACAATGGCACGAAATCAAATCTATCTGAGATTTTATAAGAATATCCACAAAGCTGTCTAGAGCACACAAATGTTACCTTTCATCAGCTGATGTTACATCACCAACAGGGTGCAAGAATAGCCACGAGGCTGAGAAATGTGCTTTACAACCACATTGTTTTGGGTTCAATCCTAATGCACAGTATCTTGAGAAATGAAATTTTACCAAAGTTGTTGGACAGAAGCTGTATGGAAACTGGTCAGAAGGTGTCTTCCTGACATAGAGGTCCCTAACCATGAGGTCGCAGATCATTTGGTACAGGGCCGCACAGAAAGAATACATTTGAAAACTCTATTTCTACTTTTTCCACTATATCAGTTTGCAGGGTCTTTCTGTATTATATATATATATAAATTCAATATGTAACAATTAAATCATTTATTATGCACTTTGTGTTTTATTATGTGCATGACAACCCCTCCTCCACTCCATGGAAAAAAATTGTCCAGCATGAAACCAATCTATGGAGCCAAAAAAGGTTGAGGACAGCTGACCTAGCCCATAGGTGTCTTTAGTGAACACACACTGTTACATTCAGGTCACATCTCTGGTAAACTTTCTACTTTTCTCCTATCAGTCTCAGCAACTTTGAATATATCATCAGCACTACCCATACCCATCTAAGTAATGTAAAAAAAAAAAAAAAAAAAAAAAAAGACTAAAAATATAAGGAATTTGGTGATGGAGAGATTTCATTAAGTCTTTTTTTTTTTTTTATTAGCTCACTATAATTAATCTTATACTTGATTACTGAAAGAAATTTAATGAAATATTTGACTTCAGGATATTAAGCAGCTGAATTTTGAAGTTCATTAGTATCCTCTCTAGAATAGTAACAAAATATAGTATCTTTAACATAGTAACAAACTATAAGAATATTATTACCCATTGATTCCCCACTCCGTCTCCATCCCAATAACATTGTCTATCCAATAATACTCTTGCTCCATTCACTCACCACAAATATTGTAAGGTTGTGAGGTGTCTTTATTTCAGTCTCACTAAGGACTCACCAACCTCTTTAATGTTTGTGCCTAGCAAAAATACACCAGTGCACTTGGTAAAGTGATTGGTGTTAGCAAGGATGTCCAACCATAAAAAAAAAAAACAAATCCAAAATGACAAGTATGGGTACCAACTTATAAGAGTAGTGGTTCCAGTAAGAAATGCCTGAGATCATACATCATTGTTAAACAAATGATTTTCAGCAAATGCAGATTTGATTGCAGTATTTCTTAGTGTGATGATAGCTTTTTATTTCATTGTCAATGGAAAGGTCATATTCAATTTATCTATCCATGAAATCACTAAGAAATCCAGTATCATTAATACTGAGGTTATTCAGATGGAGTTTTATAATCTTTTCTACTCTAGGCACAAGGCCTGAAATTTTTGGGGAGGGGGCCAGTCGATTAGATCAACCCCAGTATGCAACTAATATTTAATTTATTGACCCCAAAAGGATGAAAGGCAAAGTCGACTTTGGTAGAATTTGAACTCAGAATGTATAGACAGACGAAATACCGCTAAGCATTTCGGCCAGCGTGCTAACGTTTCTGCCAACTCACTGCCTTAAATGGAGTTTTATAATTCCAAAACAAATGTTTAATGATTAAAGTTAAAAAAGAAAAAAAAGGAAAGGATAAGTAGATCAGTTATGAAATCAGTAAGAAATGTTTGCCTAAAATAGAATTTCCTGGCAGGCTGTTTCTAATAATGTTTGTTCTGACTTCCACTCTTTTATTACTATATTTCTGTTGAGATGTGCTGCTTTTGCTTTAACTAATTTTGAAAATAGAGAACTTCAGCAGAGATCCATCATTTCAGCCTGGACAACTGAAGGCTCCTCATGTCCAAGAATGCCCAGAGTCCTTGAACCACCACCTTAAACATACTGATGTATACAGTAACATGTATTTATTATATCTTTCAACTTCTCTATACAAGCATTGTCTCACGTTAAATACGAAAGACTAACAAATTATTATGGTGTGAAAACTGAAAGGTGCCATATGATGACTGCCAATATCATTATACAATACGAACAATTAACTGATAAGTTCAAGAAGAAAAGAAGATAGGCACAATTTTAGTTTTGAGATGGCAATATAAAATCAATGCAAATGTTTGCAGATAGTATATAGTATTTCAATAGATGCTATGTTGTTCAAGTACAAGAAAATAAATACTTTAATGCAGTAAAATATATTGAATACTATTGATTTTGGTCGGTTGGTGTTGTCATTTTCCATGTTTCCTTCATATCCTATAATAATAATAATAATAATAATAATAATAATAATGTCTTCAAATTTTGGTACAAGGTCAGCTATTTCAGGGAAGGGCGTAAGTTGATTACATCAATTGGTTCTTATTTTATCAACCCCGCAAAGATGAAAAGTCAAAGCTGACCATAGCAGAATTTGAACTTGGAATGCAAAAAGATAGAAAAAATATTGCAAAGCAATTTTTCTGACACTCAAACAGGTTTGCCAATCCTCCCCAGCAATAATAATGGTTTCAAATTTTAGCACAAGGCCAGCAATTATTAGGAGACAATCAATTACATTGTCTCTAAGAAAATGAAAAGCAAAGTAGACCTCAGAAAAATTTGAAATGAGAACATAAAGAGTTGCAAAAAATACCAAGCATTAATAATAATAGTAACCCTTCCAACTTTAGGCACAAGGCCTGGAACTTTGGGGAAGGGGGCTAGTCGATTACATCAACCCCAGTGCTCAACTGGTACTTATTGACCCTGAAAGGATGAAAAGCAAAGTATACCTTGGTGGAATTTGAACTCAGAACAGGAAGATAGACAAAATACTTTAAAGCATTTGGTCAGGCATGCTAACAATTCTGTCAGCTCACCACCTTAAATAATAACAGGCCTTAACAGAGTGTGGAAATAGTATGAACACGAACCAGAAGGAGTTACTGAGAACAAGGAATATAAGATACTGTAGAATTTTACAATCTAATGTGACTCCCTAATCGAGGCTTGGAGACCAGATATTGTTGTGATAGATAAAGGAAAAAAGGAAACCAAGATTATAGATATTGCAATACCTGGAGATTCATGCATAAATGACAAAAACTAGAAAAGATTGAAAAATACAGACTACTAAAAAACGAAATTGCAAGAATGTGGACTATGAGGAGAGTGTCTGTCATTCCAATAGTTGTAGGGACACTCGGAGCATTAACAAACGAGTTTGAGAAAATGTCAGAGAAATTGACATGAGAGCAAAGCAAGCCCCCTCTAATAGCAGGCTGCTGTCTGCTCTCACAGAATCTACCAGAGCAAATAAGATCGAGCGCTCCGTGAAAGCAGAGACTAAACGTTTCATACTGGCGGCACAAGATCAAAGCTTGTTTACCAAAAACTACCAGGCTAATGTACTTCAAAATGGTTCTGACCCTAGCCTCGGGATGTCCTGTGCTGACACCAAATGAATACAAAAATTACCACAATAGGGTATGACAGTTTTTACATTGGAAAATATGTAAACACTACAAAATTAGCATTCCTGCTTACTGGTATGAACATCGTCCTGAACCAGTTGCTGAAGGTAAAAATGTTACTATCGTCTGGGATTTTCCTCTCAACACCGACAGAATGATCTAGACTAATCAACCAGACATAGTCATTAAAGACAGGGAAGAAAATACTTGTAGACTAACAGATGTAAGTGTTCCTACTGATAAAAATATATCTGTAAAGGAATTTGATAAATTAAGTAAATATAAGGACATGAAAATTGAAATACAAAAGATGTGGCATCATGAAATGAGGATTGTTCCAGCTATTGTGGGTGCCCGAGGTATATCTAGATGATATACCAGGAGAACCATGTTTCAGAGATATCCAAAAGATTGTGCTGACAAGTACTGCCCACACCCTTAGAAAAACCCTATCAATTTAAATGTCTGTGTTGTATTACATGAAGATATTTTGCTACTGCCCCTGCCACTTCCCCTCCCCAAGCTTTCAGTCATACTGTAACATCTCATCCTTCACTCATCCTAGGATGCTGGGTGTGCCTCAGCAAGTGATTGTAACAAACACGCAGATTAAAAATAAATAATAATAAAAATAGTGGTGATGGTGGTGGTGGTGGTGATGATGGTTTTTGTACTGGCCTTGATTAGACTGATTCAATTATCAAAATATTTTGGATCTGTTTCCCCATGATCATCTCTGGATGATCTGTGGAATGATTTACTTTTGCATATTTACAGAAACAGAACCAGAGATTATTAAACTGAGTGCTAAATGGTTAGTCAACCATGAATTTCTATGAATTGATAACTACTATCAGGCACTCACTGAAGTCAATAAACCAGTAAACTTGGAATCAAGGTTCAGACCCCAAAATAATCATGTAACAAATGGTTCACCTCACAATCAGTAATTAACCAGAAATACAAAGGGATCAAATCTAGAATTAATATAACAATGCCAGTGATTTAGTATTTGAAACAAACACCAATTAAAGTTAGTTTGTTATTTCAGTGTGTATAACTGGTATAGGAGTGAAAAACTATCTTAAACAGAACAGACTTTTAATGTGAAAATGAGTAGAAAAAAAAAAATTATATATTTTGACATATCTTAAAACTGATAATATTAGACCAAATGTTGACCAGTTTCTGTTAACAACTATTTTTATTGCTAGAAAAGAACCCAAATAAATTCCAACAGAAATTTGACCCACCAGAGGATGGTCATTAACACTTTTGTAACCAATTCAGCTGAGACCACTCCTGATTTTATATTACAAACTTCCTGTTCAAAGTGATCTAAATCAAACAAGACCTTATATCAAAATACCATGTTAAGTTATGTATCAAACACCAATTTAATAATGATAGTTATTTTACTAAATTCTTCATTATTTTCAAAATTAGATGACACAAAAGCAATGTATTTCACCAGAAATACAGTAACAAAAGGGTTAAAGTAGGTTTTATGTACCCACCCCCACCCAAGTTTTCATTAATCACTGACCTATTCTAAAGAGAGTAAACTATTTTAATTTAAACTCAAATGACAGAAACAGATTGAAGTAAATGGCTACACTGCTGATCCTCTGATCCAATACCTGCTACTACACCAGTTGAGTGACGCCACACCTGAGCAAGGAACATAACTCTGAAATCAATTTGTCTGTAGAACACCTGGTTCCACCAAGTTTACAACTGGTTAGTGGTAGAAGAGTATCTACAACAAAAAATACTAAAATTCTACCAACCTACCATGTTGATATGAAGACAAGGAAACAAGACAATAAAACAGTAATGTGCACGTATGCACCACTGTATAGAGATCCAATTTACGAGGTATAGGAACTTAACCTAATTAAGGAAGGATGTCTTTTCTCCTAAAAATTGTTTATGATTTTTGTCATTATCATTGTTATATCCTAGAAATTGCTTTTTAATGTGGCTGTATGGTGAGAAGTTTGTTTCCCAACCATGTAGTTCTGAGTTGAGTTCCATTTAGAGGCACCTTGGGCAGGGTCTTCTACAAAAGCCCCTAGCTGATCAAAGCCTTTTGTGTGGATTTGGTTGACAGTAACTGAAAGAAGCTCATTGTAAATGTAAGTGTGTGTGTGTGTGTGTATGTTTCTGTCTCTTTGTCATGATTTTGCATGATAGTCATGAATGAGTGTTATTGCCATTCATTTCCAATTCTGTGAAAACGTCTGGCTCCAGGGACATATTACCTTGCTGGGAAACAGGTGAAGGTTAGTAACAAGAAAGGCACCTGGCCATAGTAAATCTACCTCAAATACCTATGCAGGCATGGAAAAGCAGACATTAAATGATGATCATAAAAAATGTCAGAGTTTATTGACCTGCCCAGATATCCTTCTAAAATCATGATCTACACAGTGTAGCTATCAATTCCAGCTCTAGAAATATTGCACCATCCTTAATCTGAAGGAACCACATGCCAATATTTTACACCAGGGAGATGTAAACAGATCAGAAATCTGGCTAGCAGTACCAGCAGAATGCTACTATTGTTGTGTCAAGTCAAAAATGGCTGAGACTAGCCACTTGCAACATAAAATAGCTGGCAGGGGAAGTTTGTCAAAGTGGCTTTTATACTGTTATTTAGGTTAAAGATAAGCACACAACCTTTTAATTTTAGAGTTGTACGGAGAAAAAAAACATCATCGGCTGATTCCATCAAAAGGTAAAACACCATTTAAAAGTACTAAAAAAGAAAAAAACAGTAACTTATAATAATGACACCAGTAGTCATAGAAGTATTTTATTATATAACATCATGGTCTACTTTGATTTTTGTTTTACCATTCATATTACCACTATGAGGGTACCTCAGCTATCACTACCAGCTTAACATTTTGGTTTTGGCTTTCTCTTTATACTCAGCAAATCTATGTTCCAGCATTCTGCTGGTTTAATAGTGGTTAATAGCAGGACAGTTAAGGGCAGGTACTAGAAGCAAAAAGCATCTAAGTACATGCTAATAGCAGACCTAAACAAGGTAAACTGGATATCAATGCAAATATTGTAATAGTCATTGTTGATATCAACTTTGTAAAGAAGTGTATGTGACTACTAGCAGTAAAATTGGCAAAATGACTTCCTATCTTATTGATAAAAACATATGGAGAGATAGGGGCTCAAACAATAATGTACCAGTTAGTGTTAACTTCATGGTGCAGGCTGTAATAAAAAGCTAACTAGAAATTATGCAATCTATCAAGGCAGGGGGACAACTCTGAACATGTATTAATGTTACTATAACCTCATCAGTAAAGCAGAGATTTTGTAACACACACCAAAGTTAGTGAAGTACGGTAAAAACTCATGTAATTTGCACATCTGTGTAATTTATGTAAATACTCATGTAATTTGCACATCTGTGTAATTTATCCAAACAGGATAAAACTTGTTAGGAAAAAAAAAAAAAACTTCTACTTGTCTAAAATTCACATGTAAAAGTTTTTAGAATTGCCAATATGGCCAGGGGGAAAAGGTTTTCAATTACTTATGATTAGATTTAATTAAATTTTCATTAAATAAAAATAATTTGTTTAACAGGTATCACACTGAAAGCTATTAAATTATGAAGTGTTTGTGTTGTTTATAAATTTATTTTACATTTCATGCCCACAAGAGATTATGTCCAATCTTTAGCATACTGCTGTGTGTCTTCTCAAATCACAATCACAGGAAAAGTTATTAATTCTTATCAACAAAAACAAAGCTGATAAATATGCACTAGTGTTGCAAAATAAGTTTAATTACCAATAAACATCAGCTTGGATGACAATTTACTCAACCGACAGAGGAAGGTGACCAATCAAACTGATTATGTAAACAGAATTCTGATGGGTCAAAAGTGTCTTCTTGTCTCAAGCTCTGATTTTCTGCCTATTCTTGTCGGAACCTTTGATATGGAGCATCGAAATTTTAATCCCTTTCACACTTATAAAATGTCAAGCAAACTTCATGCGCAAAGATGAATTATGATGTCATTGTTGACATTAGATGCAGTAAAAGCTGATATCAGCGATGAGGAATTTCATTGTGTCGTAATGTGGAGAAAGCGACCAAATAGCCTCCTAGTGTAAACGCAAGCTAGACTCTCTAAGTGGAGAAAAACTGATCTATTTAAGGAAATTGCTGGGCTCCATTGTGATAGGTAAAAACTACAAGCAATGTAAAATATGGCCTGGACCGTGATTACCAGCACGAACGTCAAACTTCAAAAAGCAGTTTACGATTTAATGGTTTTAGTAAATTTATACAGAAAAAGTAAGCATTATACCGTCCAGCATAAATAAAAGTCAACTTCATTATATTTTTTTTGTAAAAACCTATTCAGACATTAAATGCGCTAATTTCACATGTCATTTTTCAACAAAAAAAATTTCTAAAAAAATTCTGGAAACGATCTACTCATGTAATTTACATAACCCCTAAAATTTATTTTTGTTTTTGTGAAAACAAGTGCATAAATTACATGGATTTTTACAGTAAATGTAGAAAAATTTAGAGTTGGTGGTGTAGAATATTAGGATTGCTCAAAGAATAGACCAATTAAATTATGTGATAAGGACTAATTAAACCTAAAATGTTCAGGTCACTCAATCAGAGTTAGAACTTGGGAGAGGAATGGAAATTGAAACTGTTTTCATCTAGTTTCCCAAAATACATACAAACTGTTATGTTTCTCTCCTAATTAACAGATGCCTGTAACATAGGAGCATTAAGGGGAGGGAAGGAGAGCTTTGAAAAAAGGTGTAAAGCTGTGGTATTATCAAATTTTAGATTAATTAAAATTCCAAATTTTGAGATTAGGGTGTATTTTATCTACACTTGAAATAAAAACTAAACCATAGTTTATAGGGAAGTTTATAATACCAACATATAACCTTTTGTATTGCTATCATTCTCCAATAACTACTTTAAGTCTATTAAACCTTGGGAGAGGCATTATGCCGGTAATAAACACACGCACTGGAATAAATGGAAGTGGAGAGACGGGTTACTGAAGAAATTGCAAGAGTGCAATGAAATGAATTAACAAAAAAAAAAAAAAGAAAACTAAATACTGTTTATAAATAAATAAAGGACTGAACCAGTGCGTGTGTTTATTACCGGCATAATGCTTCTCCCAAGGTTTAATAGTATTTCTTTCAACACACGTATTCACATCAAGAATCTTGCACACCAAATACACGTACGAAATGCTTCAAGTCTGTTTTGTTTTTTATCTACAGCATTGAGCTCCAATGTCAACCAAGCCAAAGCAGAGAGCTCAATGCAGTAGATAAACATGGATGTTAAATGAAGATGATGAATTTCAGTCAGATACTCAAGAAGGATAAAGTTATTGTCCTATTCAAATATACATTAATTATCTCAACTACAATCATTGCATATCTGATTCCTTTCTGATATACAATATCAGAAAAGCTATGCTGCCTGGACCCTCGCTACAAATGAGATAGTAAAATATCAAATCTAGCAAATATTTGAAATTCAGTTTTTACTTTACTTTCAGTCATATTTTGTATTTCATTAATTAAAATTTTCCTTATAATTAGTTCAGTAATTAATTATCATCACAACTTTTGATTGTTAAAAACAAATGTAAACACATCCTTTGTTGATTGTGTTCTCTTTTCTTCATTACAGTTAAATTTCAGGTTAAGGTAGCTCAAAGATTTTAACATGGGAAACGATTTTGGGCAAGATGTAACAATTCAAAAATAAATAAAAATCAAAAGACAAAGAAATATAAGTGATAACTAAAGAGAGATAACAAGAAAATGTAAAAGTCAAATTGATGGCAATGAAACAAAAGATATTAATTTATCCTCTGGGTCAGAGAATTATTTGTACTTTATCCAGAGTAAAGATAAATCTTGCAGAATCAAGGAAAAGAAAAGTAAAGAGAGAGCATACATGAGAGAATAATCAAAATATCTGCTGCTATCAAATACAAAGGCTAAATTAAAGGATAACTTTTGAACAATAATTCATATGGATATCATCGTCATCGTTTAATGTCCATTTTCCATGCTGGCATGGGTTGGACAGTTTGACAGGAGCTGGCCAACCAGAGAGCTGTCCTGGCTCCAATTGTTTGTTTGGCACAGTTTACATGGCTGGATGCCCTTCCTAATGGCAACCACTCTACAGAGTGTGCTGGGTGCTTTTTGCATTTACATGGCACTGGTACAAGTGCATTTTATGTGGCACTAGCACAAGTATATGACTTTGACATGCAATTTTGAAATGTGATTTTAACAAAATTCATTTATTTATCAACTATATATTTCTGGATTTTGGTAGCATATAGAAGGAAAAGATAGCAGAAAATGTTTTATGATTCATGTCAAAAATATATAATAAATTACACAGATGTAATAAAAGTTTAAAACATCAATCCTGACAGACTGATGTTATCATTGTAGCATAGGGAACTGTAGTGGAAGGCATTGGGAAACAGATGAAGTTCTGTTGCTCATGGCTGTCTGTTATTAATAGCAAATTTTCTGGTATTTTGGATTTTATGATATTTCAATGCACTTTAGAATTACAGAAACTTCTCTTTACATAAATGTCAAGAGTAACAAGTTTTCACAGCAATATGGACAATGAAGAAGATCTATTAAACCTTGAAAGTACTACAAATCTGTGCTGTTCAAGTAAGATAAGATACCTTTATGAGTGGGGATGAGAACAGGACTGTTTGTAGAAACAGAAATCAAGAGAAAAATGAAACAAAATTTTAAATAATTGTTAAATTTATAAATATTTTTTTTTTGATAAAACTTCTTATGCATTATGAACTATTCAACTTATTTATTTAATCCTTTTCATAACAACCAATCTGAAAGCACCCTTGGTTCTATGACACAAATTCCTTGATTTAAAATAATCTAAATTAAAACCTTCCATCAAAATTTCTTGTTCATTCATATTTCAAGCACTGTCTGAATAATGGCAGTGTTTCTAACATACATATTCTTTGACTTGTTTCAGTCATGTGACCATGGCCATGCTGGAGCACTGGCTTAAAGAGTTTTTCAGTTGAAGAAATCAAGCCCAGGACTTATTCTCTGTAAGCCTGGTACTTATTCTATTGGTCTCTTTTGCCAAACCACTGAGTTAAATATGGTAAGAAAAGGGTTAATATTTTGAGAGGAAAATAAATTTAGGTACAAGACCTGAAATGTAGGGAAGGTTTGTGACTGGTATTGTATTGACTTCACAAGGATGAAGGGCAAAGTTGACTTTGGCAGGATTTGAACTCAGAATATAAAAGATTTGAAACAATTATTGCAAGACATTTTTCTAAAAAGCTCCAAGGATTCTGTTAATGATGATGATGATGATGATGATGCCACTGCCACCGCTGCACCTGTTGTATCTGATTATATTCAATGCTACTTCACAGCTGTTCTGACCTCTGATTCTGACAACCCTGCATCCTCATTGTCGTTTCTAATGAGGACAGCAATTATTGAGAGGTGTGGGTTTACCATTTACATCAATCCCAGTCCTCAAATGGTACTTTTTGCTTTATCAATCCCAAGGGTATGAATGCCAAAGCTGACCTCAGCAGGATTTGAAATCAGAATGTAAGGAACTGGAAAAAATACAAGCTATTTTCCTAGAAAGCACTAACAATTTTGTCAATCAAGATTATGATGATGACAATGATGATGCCACCATTTCCCATCTGATCCCATTTACTGTTAGGTCATGGCTGTTGTAACCCCTAATCAGTTCTGAGAAACATGAAAACAACTGATACAAGAATTAAAAATCACCAGTGAGCCATCGAAGGTGATATGGTGGTTTGATTAAACTTCAATTGGATAACTGGTATTGTAGCTATGGTTATCTTGTCTTCATTGCAGACATACTGTAATAAAACATGAGCAAACCCCTTCATTTTATAAATGGTAGGAGATTTGGTTGCCATATTAAGTAACAGGCTATGCATCTGCACAAAGACTTGATCACTGACTAAACGGATTAGATCACTGGTTGTTTTTAAAACCTGGTGATTCAAGATTCAATGAATGAACACGAGAGCTCTGATGTGATAATTCAAACTTCTAGAAATAGCAACCAAATTCCTATTTAGACCTACCCCTTCAGTCTTAAGAAGGGAAAATGTAATTTATGATAATACACTCTTTGAAAAAGAAAATAGCTGTGATGGTTATGGTTGGAATCTACAGGTCTTCTGGATCAGAAACAACAATATCAACTAGGTAGGTTAATTCAATATATTGCCTAATTTGAATAGGAAAGTATACTATTATATATATATATATATATATATATATATATATATATATATACATACACACACACACATACATACACACACACACACATTCATATATATACACACACATCCATCTTTCATACATTAATACTGTTCTCCCCACTCAAACTTTCATTGACGCCACCACCCCTACTGAACCCGCCAGATTATCCCTTCTCCTCCACCATCATACATCTCCCACTCTCCTCATGCAACTTACCCAACCATGTCTGTCTGTCTGTCTCTCTCTCATCTTTCTCCTGCCTGCTGTATCACCATTATTATTCTGCTGCTCCGCACTATTAGTCATTCCCTACTCCCCTTCTCATCCTCCCTATCTTGTGTATCATTGGTAGCCCACCATTCGCAACATCAGCTCCCCCCCAATCTTTACAATAATCGCCTACCTCCTCCCCCACCAACTCCTCATTTCTCACCCCCTCCATTATCTCTGGCAATATCCATCCACTCACTCCTCTTGTCTCTCGCTGGCTCTCTCATTTCTACTCAACTTGTACCTTGTGGGTCCACCCTGGTACCTTGTCACCACTATTTTTATCTTTTTCCAGTTCCACCCAGTCACTCCAACCCTCTCCTCTAAAATGTGAGTACTCATGTAGTTTCTCTACAACAAGCAACCTGTTATGCTCTGATCCCCTTCACTCACACTTTTATTCCCATCTCCTGACATAAAGCTGCCCCTAAGTGTTCATAATCTTGCAAGCTACATAACAGCCTCAATAGGGCTGGTGGCATGAAATAAGCACCTAGTACATTCTGTAATGTGGTTAATGTTAGGAAGGGCATCCAGTTGTAAAAAACCATACCAAAGCAGGTACTGGAGCATAATGCTATCTGCTGGACAAAATTGGATCCTCTCCAACCATACAATCCATACCAGCATGGAACATGTATGTTAAATGAGGATGATACATCTGCACGCACACGCGCGCACACACACACACAGACAGAGAGAGAGAGAGAGAGAGACAGAAATGAATTAATACTCCATGCTAAATACAAATATTGAAACATACAATGAAACTTTGCTGTTTTTAGCAATAAGTGTGAAAAAAACAAAATGAAACCAAAATGTAAACAACATTTATCTATATACAGTCAGTTAGTCTTCATATATAACATGTTATGGATTTGTTAGATTAAAACTATCAGCATTACACAATCTGGACTGCTGAAAACAATATGAAACAGTGCATACGTGTAACAGAAAATTAAGTAAACATGAGACTTGAGATTAATTAATACAACAAACAGTGAGTAACCACAGACTGAACCACTACAACATACTGATGGTTTCCATTATCATCATCATTTAATGTTTACTTTTTCATGCTTGTATGGGTCAAACGGAATTAGTTGAGGCTGATTTTTCTATAGCTGGATGCTCTTCCCATTGCCAACTCTCACCTGTTTTCAAATAAGGTGATATTTCCTTGAGTCACACATGTTTTTCATGGAAACAAACATTCCTTGTATGACAGTGATACTTGTCCTGCAACTATTATGTGATGTCAAGGCAAGGGTACACACACACACACACACACACACACACACACTTTCTGCTATTCTATTGGAGCCTGTCAATGAATATTCAGATTGGTTTAGTTCCTACCTATTTCTTCCTTAAATACTGAACAGGACCAATTATGTAATGCTTTGGAACATCATAAAATATACACACTCAGATATATATGTACACATAGGATGGGATTCTTGTAGTTTGTTTACCAAATTCATTCACAAGGCATTGCTCATCCCTGGGCAATAACGGAAGACACTTGCCCATGGTGCAGCAGAGTGGGGCTGAACCTGAGACACACATAGCCACATCAACTCCTGTCAGTAAGTTGTTTGAGAAAACAAATTTTAAATATTAACCTAGGACTGATTAGGGTACAATAAGTGGTAACTTCACGCCAAAGAAACAAAATAGAGCAAGGAATTATGGGGACACTATGGCTTTTGATGTTGTTGTTTCAAATATATAAATAGCTAAGTATAGAAATGAAAGTAGAAATTCCTTCAGGGGATGACAAGGTATGAGTATGTTTTTATTCTTGTTGAAACAGACATGTCATTTAAAGTTCAGAGTAGTGGTAGAATGACAAAAAGTAATCAACCAAAAGCGAAGATCTAAACTTGCATAAATATAAAACCTATCCTCAGGGGGGAAAAAAAGAAAGAAAAGAAAAACAATGAACATATATAACAATGGAAATAAAATAAAGAGAATAAAAAATAGTTAACATAAACTTGTCTTTAAGGTCTGTCAACAAGTTTGAAATTGTGTGTGTGTGTGTGTGTGTGTGTGTGTGTGTGTGTGTGTGTGTGTGTATATATATATATATATACATATATATATATTTGAATATACACATATATGGTGTGCATATATGTGTATAGATATATATATCATGATCATCCATGGTAGACCCACCCCGCCCAACAAACACAAAAAGTATAGCCAATGGTGTATGCAGAACACATTCCATTAGAGCTGATTAGTCTACATACATATGGTCAAATTCCAATCACAGACAACAATGTAAAACTCTTGCTGAAAATGGGGTTATCGCAATGCTGTTTGGTGAAACACTAGCTTTTGGCACTGTAGTACTGAAGAGAGATAGAACATCACAAAACACAATTTAACCACATTCCTGATAGGACAAGACAAGGTCTAACCAAATCAATTTACCATTAGATGTCCTCATTAGTAATCATGATAATTAAATTTTCTAACTAAAAGTAGTGAAGATTCTTACGGAACCTCATAGTCAGCTTTGAACACCAACACATCTTTAAATAAACACCTGAGGATCATTTGTGTGTGATTGTTAATTATATAAAATCTAAGAAACAAATACACTCAAGAAGACCCATCTGCCACAGAAGAATTGATACCAGTGCTGGGGCCACATAAAAAGCCCCCAGTACATTCTGTGGAGTGGTTGGCATTAGGAAGAGCATCTAGCCATAGAAACCATGCCAGAACAGACAATGGAGCGAGCCTAGTGCAGACCCTGGCTTTACTAGCTCTGGTCAAACCGTCCAACCTGTGCCAGCCTGGAAAACAGATGTTGAATGATGATGATAACTCAAGAAAGATATTGAAAAGAAGGTTCTTACGGAACCTCAGAGTCAGCTTTGAACACCACATTTTTAAATGAATGCCTGAGGATCATTTGTTAAGTCGATAAATTATAAACTTATAATAATTATAAGTTTATAGGCGCAGGTATGGCTTTGTAATCATGTAGTTTGGGGTCCAATCCCGCAGCACAGCACCTTAGGTAAGTGACTTTACTACAGCCTCAGACCAACCAATGCCTTGTGAGATAATTTAGCACAAGAACTACGTGGAAGCCTGTTATGTGTATGTGTGTGTTTGGCAGTGTCAGCATTAAACAATGTTTAGGCATAAGTTTAGGTTAGTTAAAAATATGACATATTTCAACTGCTGAAAGGCAAATTGTACTGTAGTTACCATGTAGAAAAAAATTCTCTCTTATGGTGAAAGGGTGTAAAAACACAATGTCTGTCCAATACTGGCCCCTGTCAGATTTCCATATGCATTTCTAGCTCTTTAGCCGTTATCAATGGAAAATACCAAAGAGAGGTACCTCTGGAGAGATTTAAGGCCATAGCTTTAACTAAAACAGTCAACAACATTGGCTAAGCTGTACCACTGGACCATCAGGGTAGAAGAAATTCAGCAGTATCAGCACCAAGCAGTGTTTAGGCATAAGCGAACTTTAGATTAGTTAAAATAGGTTAGTTGTAAACATACATGCGTGTGTGTGTGTGTGTGTGTGTGTGTGTGTGTGTGTGTTTATCTTCCTACTGCTTGACAACCAGAGTTGGCTGGTTTACATCCTCATAACTTAGCAGTTTGCCCAAAGAGACCAGTGGAATAAGTACTAAAATTTTTAAAATATGTACTGGGATTGGTTTGGTCAGCTAAACCCTTCAAGCCAATGTCCCAGCACGGCTGCAGTCCAATGACTGAAACAAGCCCTATCTAAGCCCTCAACATAAAATTATTGATATTAATGATCAAAATTTATATCTTTAGAATAATTGATAGACTAATCAGGTTATCAAAAACACTTTTCATATAAAGTTCTATACAAATATGAAGGTACCAGTTATCATATGACCTCTGATGATCAGAGAGAGAGGTATAAACAGAAATTGATCTAAATATGGCTCAACTAAAAAGATTTTGTTCAAAACTATTTTGATAAGGTGTTTAGTAAATAAAACTGTTTTATCATACCAACAGTGACTTGTTGAACAAAGTTATCAAAATGGTGCCAATGACAGCTGATTAGTTAAGATATTGTTATCAAGTAATTTGTTTGTTACAAGGTCTCTGTATGTATGTATGTGTGTGTGTGAGTGTGTAAGAAAGATAGGTCTCTTTCTATACAAAGTCATATGGCAGCTTTTCTAGTTAACTTTTGTTTGGGTCAATTATACAAATGGAGAAAATTATTTTTGTCCTGGGTATATTGGTGGCATTGAGATCACAGATAAGCTGAGAAAAGATGAATAAAAACAGCTTTCTGAAGAACACAAGGCCTTTCATGAAATACAGCTGAGAAGCCCAACAACCACAACGAAAGAAGCAGCGGCAGCAGCAGCAGCATAAACGAAAATACAGAGTGGAGAGATAAATACTGATTCAGAACAGAGAATAAAAGTGCAATAATTTATAAAACGAATCATGAATTATTTAGTTTGGGTATGTTATTTAGAATAGTTAGAGACCTCAAGGAGCCAGAAAAATGACCAAGCTGTTCATCAGTTCAAACCCTGCTACTGTCATTATGTTGTCATTGTGGGCAGGAGAATTAACATTAAACATCTCGAATAAAAAGCTCAGTCTTGTAATGACTGAACTGAAAATACCTAAAAATGAGTTTATTAAAATGCTTATAGTCTCTTTACTTGTGGTCAGATTGTGAAATGTAGCAATCATCATCATCGTTTAACATCTGCTTTCTATGCTAGCATGGGTTGGACGATCTTACTGAGGACTGGCAAACCAGATGGCTACATCAGGCTCCAATCTGATTTGGCAGAGTTTCTACAGCTGGATGCCCTTCCTTACGCCAACCACTCCGAGAGTGTAGTGGGTGCTTTTACATGCCACCGGCACGAAGGCCAGTCAGGCGGTACTAGCAACGGCCATGCTCAAAATGGTGTATTTTACGTGCCACCTGCACAGGAGCCAGTCCAGCGGCACTGGTAACGATCTTGCTTGAACGTCTTTACATGTGCCACTGGCACTCATAGCAATATTGCAGGAAAACAAAAACAACTTTATTTTTTAAATGTAATTGTTAAAGACAATATTGTGTATGTGTGGTTGTTAATTAATTATATACAATCTAAAAAACATACACTCAAGATCCATCTGCTACAGAAGAATTGATACTAGTGCTGGTGCCACATAAAAAGCCCCCAGTACATTCTGTGGAGTGGTTGGCATTAGGAAGAGCATCTAGCCATAGAAACCATGCCAGAACAGACAATGGAGCGAGCCTGGTGCAGCCCATGGCTTTACTAGCTCTAGTCAAACCATCCAACTTGTGCCAGCATGGAAAACAGATGTTGAATGATGATGCTGATGACTCAAGAAAGATGCTGAAAAGAAGTGTTTGTAATAAATTAAATGCAATTAGCAATAGATATGAACATACAAACATCACAAACAAAAAGGTTTTCGCCCTGGCATTTTTTTGGCAGCTTTTCCATTATGAAATTTCGAGGAAAGTTGAGTTACTCTCTTCAGAATCAACATGCCAAGGTATGCATGAATTTCATCAACAAATATAAGAATAAAGTTGATTGCCCCTTTTGTTATGAAATTGTACTGATCAATTCAATGGATACCATTGAAAAAGTACTCAACATGCTTTACATCAAATCCTACGGGTATTTTTGAACTTAAAGCACTTGCAAAAGGTTCAGTGACCGACCATTCTTTCTGGTAAAATTTCATCCAAGTCACTTGATGGAACATCAGATGGATCTAAATCAGACATCAAAGTACATATGGAAGAAATAGCTATCATCCCTAAAGCCTTATCTGCCATTAATTCATTAATTAAAATACTGAATAAATTGTTTCTCAAAGAATGATCAGCAGTCATTTACAAATAGTGTCAATAGAAAACACAGTATGGTGGTCGCAAAAATTCAGCAATGCAAGGGGCATGGGGTCAGTGTTAATAACAAACATTACAAAATGCTAGATGAGTGGGATCAACCTCATTGTTACCATATTTTCATTGAAATACATTACTTTTCTTTCAAATTAATTCAAAAAAATAATGAAGAATATAATAAAATAACCCATATTATTAAACTGAAGTTTAGAACATAAATTAACATGAAATTTTATAAGGGAGTTTACTGATTTCCAGTTGCAATCATGCAGGAGTGCTACCTTGAAGGATTCAATCAAACAAATCAAACCCAATACTTATTTTTTTAAAGTCTGGTACTTATTCTATCAGTCTTTTTTGTCAAACCACTAAGTTACAGGGACATAAACAGAGCAACACCAGTTGTCAAGCAGTGGCTGGGTAGAAACACGAATGATAGGCTTCCATACAGATTCCGTCTACCAAATTCACTCGAAAGGCTTTGGTTGGCCTGGGGCTAGAGTAGAAAAACACTTGCACAAGGTTCTGCTCGGGGGGACTGAATCTGAAGCTTCTTAGCCACACAGCCGTGCCTGTGTGCTTTAGATCCCTTTGTAAATGAAAATCTGTACCATAAAACCAAGAGCAGCTTTAAGCAGTTTGGTTTCAAAAAGGTTAAGATTAGAGATGGTAGTTTGATTTTTGTGTGGTTTGAGGCAGAGAAATGCAATGTCACAGATTTGTATTGTTTAGGAAGTTAGGAGTTAAACTTATGTCTCTTAATTTGTTTGACTTAGGTAGTTGGTTGTTGTCCTATTTCAGAGACGAATGTTTCACAAATAAGAAAGGAAACTAAGCATAAATATAAAAAATTTGCACACATTTATATGCATACCGTAAATCCTCGAGTATAATCCGCATTTTCCCCCCCCAAAATTTAAAGGTCAAAATCCCTAGTTCATACTATATACGAGGTTAAAAATGAAAAATATTTTCTAAGCAATGTCCGAGTCTCTATTTGCTGTCCAGCAATGTTTATTCAGATGCATTTTGTGATGTCGGGCATGAAAATACCTTAAGCTAAGCCTGAAAGCAATGAAGTCATAAAATAATCATCCATAACTTGCAGTAAGCAACGAACAAATGGAACAGTTATTTGATGCTGAAAGTGACGTTGAAGTTGAAGGATTTGAATAAATGTTTTTGCTTTTGTAACTGATAGTGATAAACATGTAAAGGCAATTTACTTAATATTTATTTTTCACTGACGTTATTACTGTTTTTTCTTTATTTTCTGCAAACAAAGTGCACAAGGAAACTACACGTTTGCATTATGTTACATCTACAAAAATAATAAAGGACGTTACCGTATATACGTTTACAAACCAAGGACGTTATATAGACCTCCTTGACTCAAGTTAGAGAAGGGGTGCGTATTATACACAAGGTTTAGGTCTTTCAGAGGTACAGCCCCCTAAAAATCCCCTGCGTATTATACTCAAGGGCGGACTATACTCGAGGATTTACAGCACTCAGTTTTTAAAAATGTTTTCTGTTAGTGTCTAATGATACAGAATACTGATTAGACAATCTCTTTATGCATAATGTTTTAGACAGTATAATTATTTTGATCACTAAAAACCAGAAAATAGAGCTGAATTTATGTTAAGGCACAACATCTTGAAATGTCCATAATGTGTGATAAATAGGATCTTACTAAGGTACTAAGAGCTTATTTCAAAAGTTACTAAACACTTCCTTTATCGCTAGCCTTAATTCTCTCCCCCTCTCTCTCTCTTACCATCACTCATTAGTCATTCTTCCATATTACTCCTCCTCCAACTACTCCCTCTGTTGTCCTGTCTCTCTCTCTCTTTTCCTCCGCCATGCTGATCACCATATTTCTATTCAATATCGTTACCAACAACTGTGAAGCAGCTCTCTACCTCTCCACTTTTTCACTCACTCCAATCATTCTGGTCCTCTTCCATCACTTTTCTTCTATCTGCCTGGAGCAAGACAAACTCTCAGGTGCTGGTGAATGAATAAATGAGGCAATGTAGGGCAGAAAGGATTTTTTAAAATCTTGTGGAGTACATGACTTCCCTAGACCCAGTACTTTGGCAATATGCTTCCAGTTACATTCTCTAAGGTGATTAGCAAATGAACAGAAACAACAAATGAGAGAGGATTCTTTAATCTTGTCAAGGACATAGTAACCTCACTGATACTGTACCATGGTAACATATACTCAATAAAATATATAATGTGGTTGATCAACAAAGATAACCTAGAGTAAAGAGTATGTTTTGGTCTTGTCAAGAACACGACAACTCCTCTAATGATGGTGCCATTGTAACATATACCCAATACAATACAATCTGTAAAGTGGTTGGTGATAGGGAAACTTTCAAACTGTAGGAAAATGCTAAAAATGGAATATAAGAGCAAACCTTGGTCCCTGATCCACCTTCTCTGAACAAGAACTGATTCAGTATTCTGACAATCACTCAACCCATTCCAGCATAGGAAAGTGGGCATAAAATGATGATAAACGATTAGTAGAGCATGAAAATACAGATTCAAACAATATAACCACAATGACATGTGGAAGTTAGTAATAGTAGAACAGTAAAATAGCTCTATCAGAACAGAGAAATATGTTTACTGAGACCTTTTTTACTGCACTTCATTGTATTGTACTCATTATAGTATAACACTGTATTCTACTTGGTACTGTACTATACTATGCAGTATTGTACTTGGTACCCAGGCTGTTGCCTCCCATATATTAAATTGGAGATGATTCAGATGTAGATGTGGTCAAATTGACCACCCCCCACTCCCCAGTCATCTCAGAGCAAGTCTGGCATTGATACACTTCAAATAACACTAGATCTGTCTCTCCAACAGATCTTTTGGAAGCTTCGAGAAAAAATATACCACCAATATGGTTTACTAACCACTGTTGGTCATTTACCCACATGCACCACAAAGGCCCAAATCAGTGAACCATCTCCACACAGCATGGGGTGGCTTTTTGATTCTGATTTAGATTTTCTGTCAGAATTTTAGGAAACACAAGAGAGAGAGAGAGAGAGAGAGAGAGAGAGGAGAGAGAGAGAGAGAGAGAGAGAGAGAGAGAAAGAGAGAGAGAGAGAGAGAGAGAGAGAAAGAGAGAAAGAGAGAGAGAGAGAGAGAGAGAGAGAGAGAGAGAGAGAGAGAGAGAGAGAGAGAGAGAGAGTACTACTTGATAGTAAAGTTATTGGAAATAAAAAGTGACCTACAAAAGGTAGCTGAAAATAAATGTCAAGAAGAACAACATGAATAATGAAACAATATATGAACTAGCATTCTATTGGTTACAATGACTAGTGTTCCAGTTGACCTGGTCAACAAAACAGCCTGTTCTCAGATTCAGTGAGACAAAGATTGTGACAAGGCTGGCCCTTTGAAATACAGGTAGTACTCATTTTTGTCAGCTGAGTGGGCTGGAGCAATGTGCAGTCAAGTGTCTTGCTCAAGGATACAATGTGAAACCAGGAATCAAACTCATGGCCTTACGATCGTGAGCAGAATAGCTTAATCACTAAGCCATGAGCCTTCCCACCAAACAGTAAATAATATTTATAGCAATGAGACTTTGACACACAGACAAAAGTAATGATTATTATTTGTTGTGATAACGTTGACACAATGGAGGTTATGATGACAATGTTATGATTACAAAGAAGAATGTGTCATATACAATTACATGTTAGAGAATGTTTTAAAAAGTTCAGTCATTACTTAAATAAAGGATTTAATTTTTCCTTCACCAACTATTCATTACACACACACACACACTCTTTCTCTCTCTAAGATATTATTGCTTATAAAGGTACAAGCTGATAATAAGGAAAGAAAGGCCTCAATCTCAGACCTGTAGTTCTCCTGTCATGAAAACCAAAGTTTTTAAAAACACACACATAGATACATATAAATATTTATGAAATACAGAAGAGCTAGAAATGACAGCTAAATGAGCAATTATGATAGTCTCTACATGATGTTATTGTCTCATGGCAACCATGTCTTAAAAATGCTACCAGCTATATCTATATAGTGAAGGTATGTAGTCTAGTGCTTTGGGGGCTGCACTCTTGGTTGTAAGAATGCAGTTTCGCTTCCTAGGCCAACAGTGCACTGTGTTCTTGAGCAAATTACTTCTTGTTGCTCCAGTCCACTCAGTTGTAAAATGGTAACTTTGCAATGGACTGGTGTTCTTTTCAAGGGGAATGATGACCTACTTGCCTAATCAGCAGGGTGACATCACTCAAAAGAAACAACAATGCAAGGAATTGGATTTTGACCAGCAATGCATAGCACATCTGATAGTCTGGTTAATACAGTGATTATATATATATATATATATATATATATATATATGCATGCAGTGCAGTACAGCTGGAAAATAATGAAATGAAATGCATCAACAACATAGCCTCTACAGGATCACCCAGCCTGCTAGAAATACTAACCAAATCTCCCTCACATCTCATTTTACTGTCTTAAAAAGAAAGATAATGTAAGTCTAGAAAGACATCATAATGGTCATGGCTAGAATAACTGATTATAAGCCTAGGGTTAAATAACAACAACCACTTCAGCTATATCAATAATGTTAGAACAAAACAGCTACAGTCAAAGCAGACCTAGAATGTTCTGAGAAGTAGCAGTCATAGAAAACCTGAAAAAGTTAGAACGTATAAAGATAATACAAGACCAAGAAGACATTTTGCAGTTGCTGTAATTCAAACTTGTCAAAACAAGAACAATATGGGTAGGGGAGAAGAAACAGTCCGATACTACCACCAATACCACAAAAAATAGTTGATTAATTAAGCAATATATATATATATATATATATATATATATATGTTGTAATTCAAACTGGACAATGTAACAACAATAAATGTGAATTTTTTTTTTGTTCTATTAAAAACTTAAACACTACACACTTTTAAAGTCAGAACACACAATCTCTTTTCTAATAATCTTATCTATTAAACAAAAAAAAAATGTAGTGATCACATAAGACTAGGGTGAGATTGTAAGAGAGATTAACTTTAAATGTGATCTGAAAATGTTACTGAGAACAAAACAACATTGCTATGAATAAATATTTATCTAAAAGAGAACAGACTCCTCCTTGTTCAAAAGACTAAATTTAGATAGGTGAAAGAATTTGAGAAACTGCTGGCTACAATTTCGCCTTTTGGTTCTAAAAATAAGAGAAAGAGCAAAAAGAAGAAAAGAAAAAAAAAATCTGAGAAAATAGATAGTTTAACAAGAGATGAGCATGTATTTGAAATTATACTATTTACAGTGTACTAAAACTTAAAACATGGTTAGAAAAATATAGTTAACTGTAGACCATTTGTATCTAGCGAAATATTATAGGACAGCATATTAAAATTATGTCAGTTAATTGCAATTAAGACAATTATCTATATAATATTTATATTAAGACAAATGGTAGAGGAATGGCTTTTGTGTATCAGGAGAATCATCACCAGTGTTCTAATTTTGGGGGGTATGACTGCTTATTGAAGCTGATTTACAACAGTCAGATGCTGTTCCAGTCACAGACCCTCACCTATTTCCAAGGAAGGTAATATTTCTCCAAAGTGAAACATGTTCATACACAATACTGGAAATTAATGACACTGCTGGTGACTATCATTTACAACTATCATTTACAACTATCATGCAATGTCAAGACAAGGAGACACAAACACACACACAAATCATCATTATCATTTAATGTCTGTTTTCTATGCTAGCATGGGTTGGACAGTTTGATAAGATCTGGGATCTGGCAAGCTGCATGGCTGCATTGAGGTCCAATGTCAGCATTGACAGGATTTCTGTAGCTAGATATCCTTCTTAACACCAACCACTCAAGTGTGTACTGGGTACTCTTTTCATGCCACTAACATTAGTGAGGTCACTGGTCTCTCTTCAGTTTTCCACCTTCCAAATCCACTCGCAAGGCTTTGGTCAGCCTGGAACTACAGTAGAAGACTCTTGTCATCATTGAAGTGGACCTGAACAAAACAAACTTGAAAGGTTGCAGAAGAATTAAACAGTCACCATTCAACATTTGCACTATTCTGGACAGTAAAAAAGATTTCAACAATGAATATCACCCAAACTGAATTTTAAAAAATGTTTCTAGCACGTGAAGTCTGTTCTTCACTTCTGTTGTGATGTAATAAAAATAGATTCTATACGGCACCTAAGGGCATTGCATGCAGTGGCTGAGACAAGGTGAAGTGTCAAAACACTTTCCCAAAATGAAATTACATTGAAAAAAGTTATGGGCAGTTTGGTAATTGGAAAGTGGAATCATCCACTAATATTCTATGAATCTTGGTGAATCAACACAGTAAAGAAATATTCTAGGAAATTGACAAAAATGTACCAAGAACTACAACATTCATATCTAGCATTAACCAATCAAAAAGGATAGATTCCTCTCCATCACAGCAACCGACCACGTTTCACAATGGTTCTGCAGGAACTGGGAAAAACTGGGTTCCAAAACTCTCCAACCTAATATCATGTTTTCAAGCATCTCGATAACTTCAAAAGATCTTTAACAACTGACCAGCACCTCAAAACACCTTTAAAGAATACATCAACTCCAGGACTCCAGAATTCTAAGCTATCAGAATACTTATTTTGTTATGGCAAAAATGGAGTAGACTCTCATGGCAATTATTTCAAAGAATAAAATTTATTTTGAATGGAGAAATATTATTGTCTTCAAATGTCATTGTTAAAAATCACAATTATTTTTGTACCAACTTTGATGCTTAAGTTTTTGATCAGCTAAAAAATGATTTTCAAATGATATTTCAAATATTATGAATTACTAAATGTTTATTTTTGTCTCCATTTCCCACAAGCTATTTTTGTTTGCTGTAACAATATTGTGATTCCTTACCAGCACACACACACACACACACAGGGTTCCTATCTACCAAATGTCCCTCAGAGGCAATGATAGAAAACACTTGTGGAATCAATTCTAGGAACATGTGGTTACAAGGTAAAACTTCTCAACTACACAGCCATACCTACAGGAGAGTACTAATAATATAACTGAATGCCCTAAATTAGAGATGGTAACCAATTCATTTCATTTACTTCATTAATGCCCTTGGGACAATGGTTCATGTACGTTAACTCTAATTTTGCTTCTTTGCAAGGAATCCAAGGTAACAAAAAACTATACCAATGCAACCCTGCAAAGAGATCTTATGATATCATAAATTGTCACAAACTGGACACGCCACTGCCACAGTCCCTAAGAGGGCTGTTACCCTGAATAAGGATTTGTAATAAACCTGTCCAACCCACATGAGCAGGCAGGGGGGAAAATGAATGTGATGATGATGATGGTGGTGGAGTATTATATTTATGTAATTACAAATTAAACTAAATATCACACAAAGTCTGAAAAGAATAATGTGAATAATGAACAAAGAACTGCAGCTGCCAAACTCATTAACTGAAGGTTTTTCATCAGAGCCACTTCTAAAGAATTTTAGGCATCAAACAGGCAACTCAACACAAAGAATGAGGGAAGGAATCTTATGCTGTGCTAACAAGTGACCACTTAAAGTAATTGTGGTCAAGTATTGCTTTAACCCTTTTATTACCATATTCTGTTGAGATGCTCTGTGTTTCTTTCAATTAATATTAAATATAACAAAGAATTTAGTAAAATAACTTAGTTATCATTAAGCTAGTGTTAGGAACATAAATTGTAACTAAGGTTTGGTGGAAGATTTTAATTCAGAACTTTTGAAAACAAGACATTTGTACTACAGAGCCAGAGGCGGTTTCAGCTGGGTTCATATTAAAAGGTTAATCTTGCTGTGTACATCCATACAGCTATATCAATGAACTGATGTGCTAATAGAAACTTAGACTAGAATATTCCCAATAGACACTAATATGAAAGACAGCTCTGGCTGACATCATAAGCTACATGTCAAGATCTGCAGGAAAGAAACTCATATTACTGTAGCTGATCACAGAATAGTTAATATATAAGGGATTCTTTACTGCTCGGATATTGTTGACCTAAGACTTAAGATGTTAAGGATCAATCTTACAATACAATTTCTATGTAATGTGTTAAATCTTATAGCCCAAGAAATAATGTGGCAGCTGAGGACAGACAGAAAACCTACGAATAAGTATCCACTTATAAATCAACTATAAACTGTTTAATTACATTATATAAAAACTTCTTTTTTTTTGTGCCCACTTAAGATCACACATCTACATGCTCACTTTCCCTCCGTCTCACGCTCTACACATTTTGTTCCTCTCCAGAATATTATCTCTCTGGAATCTCCTCCCTACTCATGTCTTTCCTGTAGGAGTTGACCGGCAACAAGGCTGACAGTATCAAGTGCACTGATCAAGAAGGACCTACAAAGATCAAGAGCAAGCACTGTCCCATCCACCAGTCTCAGCTAGTATTAAATAAAAAAGAAAGAGAAAAAAGGTGTGGCTGTGTGGTTAAGAAGTTTGCTTCCCAACCATGTGGTCTTGGGTTCAGTTGCACTGCATGGTAAGTGTCTTCCACTTTAGCTTTGAGTCAACCAAAGCCTTGAGTGGATCTGGTTGATGGAAACTAAAATAAACCTGTCGTGTGTGCGTGTGTGTACGTGTTTGTCCCCATCACTATTTGAAACTCAGTGCTGGTTTGTTTACATCCCCATAACTTAGCAGTTTGTAAAAAAGAGACCAATAGAATAAGTGCCGGGTTTAAAAATAAGTACTAGGGTCAATTTGCTTGACTGAACCCTTCAAAATTTGTCTCAGCATGGCTGCATTATAAAAGCTGAAACAAGTAAAAAAATTTTTTTAAACCTGTAACCCAGTGATTCTCATCTGGGGTCTATATGGCCCTTAGAGACATATGAACCCAGTTGTTAAAATTCATGTGCAATAAATTAGTTATACTTCTACAATGCATACAATATTTTCATAATTTTTTTAATACAATTCCAAATAGTATTTAATTATAAAAATGTATAAACATTTTTTTGAAAATCAAATTGCTGAGGAACTTACCCTAATAAAATAGGAATCAAAAGGAATCCAGAGGTAAAAAATGGTTGGGAAACACTGTTGTAACCTTACATTTATTTTTTAATAGTAAGAGCCACTATGGTCAGACATATATACAAATTTATATATTGGAGAACAAGGAGAGAGAGAGAGAGGGAGAGAGAGAGGGAGAGAGAGAGAGAGAGAGAGAGAGAAAAGAGAGAGAGAGAGAGAGAGAGAGAAAAGAGAGAGAGAGAGAGAGAGAGAGAAACAAAACAAAAAAGCAAACATCTGTTTATAAATTAACAACACAAACTTTATGAATGAATGCTGAGACAGATTATATATATAGTTATTAGGAATAAATTCATGGGATATGAAAGTGGAACTGGAGGAAAGACTGCAGTTTTCGCAGATCATCTACACAACCCTGAGGCCAAATGTAGTTCTGTAGTCAGAAAAGGCAAGGAAAATATTCTTGATTGAGCTTAGTCTTGTGGGAAGAAGGGTATGATCAAGCCTATAAACTGAAGCATGCCAAGTATGAGAGCCTTCTGCAGGATTGCAGGGAGAAGAGATGGCAGTTATGGCTTTTCCCAGTCAATGTTAGCTGTATGTGATTCCCTGCCCAATTGGTACAGAGGATGCTTTCAGTCATTGGAATGAGAGGAAAAGTGCAAAGGGTGGCTGTGTAATGAGTGGGAGAGGCAGCAGAAAGAGCCACTTACTGGTTATGGAGCAAAAGAAATAAGTTAAGGTGGACGCCAAGATGAGATGATGAGCAGTGATTTGGCCAATTCTACTGACCCACTAGTAGGAGTGTGTCACAGTTCAGGGTCAAAACACCCAATGAAAGTTGGATACTGTCTGATGACATCAGTTCCTCTAGATCAAAGCTCCATTCACTTTGGTGAATGGAAAGAAGCACCTTCTTCTAGGTGTCATCAACAATATAGTTATTAGGAATCAGTTCATGATGTTCCCTTTGTTACAACTAAAAGTCAGAGGTCATAAAATCAAAACTAGAAATGCAGTATAGGGATGTGAAAAACAGGTAGCTAAAAGAACCTTATTCCTATGTTAACTTATACTTTTTGTCAATATGTTGTAAAAATCAATGTTGTAGCAGCAAAACTCAATTATTTGAAATAACGAAAATCCTACAAACCATTTCTTATGTATAAGCGATATCATAGTGTAACTGTTACAGAACTTACGTAAATATTTTTCAGTTGAAATTTAATGCTTTGTTGAAAAACTTCTACCTTTAGTTGCATACAGGTATATCATCCTGTACACATTCATGTAATTTAGATCAGCAGTTCTTAACCTGAGAGTACTGACCCCTGGTGTGGTCGTTTGGGGTTTCTCGGGTGTGTCACGGAAGATTTGGGAGAAAGTAATTTATTTCATGTATTTGAGGTACTGCATTGCAGTTGTATTGCTGTATTACAGCTGCGAGTAGTATCATGATTGTATGTGCTTTGCTTCTGCTCCCTGATTCTCACGGCCCTTTGTGTTCAAAGACCATTACAAAATTTATTATAGGGGTCACAGTAATACCCTGGAGAGCCTCATAGGGTAAGATGATGAAAAAGGTTAAGAACCACTGATTTAGATCATCAGGGAGAATAGTTAGCTGAAATAATACCAATGGAGTAGAGCATCTGTATGTTTTAGGAAAAAAGCTCTGCCAGTGCTCAGAAACATAAATGCATTGGGTCTTCGAGTGTTCATTTAATGTCTATTTTCCCTATACTAGCAAAGGTTTGGGTGGAGACTTGAGACAGGATTTTATGGCTGTATGCTTTTCCTGTTGCTGAATCCTTAATTGCTTATTCCACAAGTTCTTTGAAAGAAGACATCAACAAGTAATATAAACATCAACACGGTTTTGCTCAAGCAATGATAAGCATGGAGTACCTAAGAACTGTACATATGGACGTACACACACACAACAGGGTTCCTACAGCTTCTGTCAAGCAAATCTGCTCATATGCATTGGTCTGTACAAGGCACTTACCCAAGGTACCACACTGTGAGACTGAACCCAAAACCATGTGGTTGTGAAACAAACGTCTTAACAACACAACTGTACCTACGCCTATTTAATATTATTCTTGATGAACCAATGACTGAGAGGAGCAGGCTATCTATCAGCTCACTCCATTGCAATAAAAGGGTTTAGCAACAGCAGTGACCACACAGGGCCAGAGTGTTTTAGGGAAGGGAAAAGTTGATTTAATTAACCCCTAATCTGAGACTTTATTTTGCTGATGATGAAAGACACTATTGACCTCAATGACCAGGATTTGAACTCAGAATGTAAAGAGCAAGAATAAATATTGCATAGCATATTTTCTAATACTAATGATTCAGCCAATCCACAGTAGTAGTAGTAGCAACAGCAAAACACCAACCATAAACACATAAATGGTGGGTATTCATTCTAAGCCTGCCTGATCGGTGCACCCATGCAAGCATTACACACACACACACACACACACGAGACTACATATTTGCATATACACAGACACTAAAGCACATACGCGCATATGCTCAAAGCCATAGCAAGCATAAAATATTTTAATTATCAAACAGAAAATAATTATCAAAAAGTAAATAAATACAAAAAAAAAGGGAAAAACAGAAACAGGTCTCCAGCAAATGCTGTAATACGGGAAATAAATTGCAATCATGTATTGTCTATTAATAATGCGAAACAAATTAGGTGGAAAATTATTTGTAAAACGCCACAATTAATGCCAAAACTTCCCTACCGACAAAACACTGTAACCAGCAATACAAGGAAGCAAAGAGAGATGGAAAATAGTACAAATGTAAATTACAGTGCAATTATACTGCAGCACAATATTTTACTACTTTCTTGCAATGTTTTTGCATAATATATTTCTTCTTCTACTAGATTATTATTATTATTATTATTTTTTTTTTTTTTTCTACTCTAGGCACAAGGCCTGAAATTTTTTGGGAGGGGGCTAATCGATTAGATCGACCCCAGTAGGCAACTGGTACTTAATTTATCGACCCTGAAAGGATGAAAGGCAAAAATGACTTTGGCAGAATTTGAACTCAGAACGTAAAGACAGACGAAATACCGCTAAGCATTTTACCCAGCGTGCTAACGTTTCTGGCAGCTCACCACCTTAGATTATTATTATTATTACATAACACTGGTTGATTGACAGAATTCTAAAAGAATCTTGCTGTACTTGCTCTGACATTTTATGTTCTGAGTTCAAATCCTACCAAGTTCAACTTCTGCTTTCATCCATCTGAGGTTGATGAAATACCAGTCAAGTAATGAGGTCAATACAATCAATTGTTTACCTCCCAGTAATTTTCAGGCTTTGTCAGAATTAATTATTATTATTATCATCATAATGGCAGCAAGCTGGGTAAAATGCTTAGCAGCATTTTACCCATCATTATGTTCTGAGTACAAATTCTGCCAAGGTCAACTTTGCTGGTAATCCTTTCACGGTTGATTAAATAAGTACACACTGGGGTTGATGTAATCAACTTAATCCCCTCTCCCAAGTTGCCCTTGTGGCAAAAACTTGAAATCATCATCATCATCATTATTATTATTATTATTATTATTAACAGCAGCAAGCTGGCAGAATCATTAGTGTGTCAGACAAAAGGCTTAGCGGTATTTTATCTGTCTTTATGTTCCGAGTTCAAATGCTGCCGAGCTTGACTTTGCCTTTCATGCTTTCGGGTTGATAGAATGAGTACCAGTTGAGCACTGGGGTCAATGTAATCAACATGCACCCTCCCCCACAATTACTGGCCTTGTGCCCAAATTTGAAACCATTATTATTGTTATTGCTGTTAAGGTAACAAACTGGCAGAACAGTTAGCACATTGGACAAAGTGCTTAACAGCATTTCATCTGTCTTCATGCTCTGAGTTCAAATTCTGCTGAGGTCAATTTTACCTTTCATCCTCTGAGGGTTTAAGATAAAATTAAGTAGCAGTTGAGTACTGGGATCGATGTAATCAACTATCCACCCTCCCCAAAATTTCAGGCCCTGTACCTATAGTAGAAGGAATTATTATTATTATTAAGGCAGCAAGCTGGCAGAATCATTAGCACATTGGACAAAATGCTTAGCAGCATTTCTTGCAACTGTTCATATTCCAAGTTCAAATTCCATCAAGGTCAGCTTTGACTTTCATCCTTTCTGGGATCAATAAAATACAAAACCGGTCAAAGTTGATTTAAACCCACTATTCCCCACCAACTGATTTCTGGCCATGCATCAATGTTAGAGAATGGACTGGTGGAATTATTTGACCACCAGACAAAAGACTATCCAATATTTCTTCCAACAAATTGAGATTTCAAATTCTGCAAAAGTCAACTTTTGCTGTACATCCTTTTGAGGGCCAATAAAATAAAGTACCAGTCATGTTCTGGGGTTGATGGCATTGATTAAATTCCTCCTCTCAAAACTGCTGGCCTAGTGCCTCAAGTAGAAATCATTATTAATATTTTATTTTTTTTGTTAAGGTGGCGGGCTGGCAGAATTATTAAGCATGCCAAGCAAAATACTCAGCAGCAATTCATCCATTTTTATGTTCGGAGTTTAAGTTCTGCCAAGGTCAACTCAACCTTTCAGGGCCAATAAAATAAGTACCAGTTGAACACTAAGATCAACTTGCTCCCTTCTCCAAACTTACTGACCTTGTGCCAAAATTTGAAACCATTATTATTATTATTATTATTATTATTATTATTATTATTATTATTATTATTATTATTATTATTATTATTATTATTTTACAAAGGGCAGCAAGCTGGCAAAATCGTTAGCATACTGGACAAAATTGCTCGGTGGTATTTTGCCTGTCGCTATGTTCTGAGTTCAAATTCCACTGAGGTCAACTTTGCCTTTCATCCTTTCAGAGTTGATAAATTAAATACTAGTGAAACACTGGGGTCAATGTAATCAACTAGTCCCCTCCCACCAAATTTCAGACATTGTGCTTTCAGTAGAAAGGATTATTATTATCATCATTATTTAAATAAATAAATCATTATCATGCCTTTCATCCTTTTGGGGTCAATAAATTAAGTAACAGTGAAATACTGAGGTTGATGTAATCGACTTATCCACTCCCCCAACATGGCTGTCCTTGTGGCAAAATTTGAAACCATTATTATTATTATTATTATTATTATTATTATAAAGACATTCGAGTGAGATCGTTGCCAGTGCTGCTGGACTGGCTCCTGTGCGGGTGGCACGTAAAATACACCATTTTGAGCGTGGCCGTTGCCAGTACCGCCTGACTGGCCTTCGTGCCGGTGGCACGTAAAAGCACCCACTACTCTCTCGGATTGGTTGGCATTAGGAAGGGCATCCAGCTGTAGAAACTCTGCCAAATCAGATTGGAGCCTGGTGTAGCCATCTAGTTCACCAGTCCTCAGTCAAATCATCCAACCCATGCTAGCATGGAAAGCAGACGTTAAATGATTATTATTATTATTATTATTATTATTATTATTATCATTATAAGGTAGTAAGCTGGCAGAATCATTAGCATGTTAGGCAAAATGCTTAGTGGTATTTCATCCAGCTTTAAGTTCTGAATTCAAATGATATTAAGGCCAACATCCCCTTTCATCCTTTTGGGTCAATAAAATAAACACCAGTTGAGCACTAGAGATTGATGTAATCTACTAACTCCCTTTTCTCAAAATTGCTGGCCTTGTGCCAAAAATTAGAAAGAATCAGCATCGTCATCATCATTACTCGTACTGTATCATAAACTCAGTTTCTGTATACATCTATAACAATCTATCATTCAACACTCCACTGGATTTATACTAATATTCAAATAAAATTTAACCCTTTTGTTACTGTATTTCTGTTGAAATACACATTCCTTGTTTCCATTAATTTTGAAAATAATGAAGAATTTAGTAAAATAAAATAGTGTTTCAGACTAATACGAAACTTTAAAACCAAGAAGTTTGTGTCATAGAACCAAGTGCAGTCTTGGGCAAGTTGGTATGAAAAAGAATAGTTTTATAGCAAACACAAATGATAACTTGGCACACTGATATAATGGAACCAAGTTTCCAAAAAGAAAATTAGCAGTGCGACAGACCCAGAGTGTTATAAATTTTCTTGTTGATTAGCTTCCCATTGGCTCTCATTAAACAAGACCTACTGACAAAAACATTCCAACTGTAACTATCATACCTTATTTATTTTTTTGTAGCTGATGTGTATGTAAGATGACTTAAACCAAGTTTCCAATAAGAAAATTAGTTTACAGTGCGACAGACCCAGAGTGCCATAAATTTTCTTGTTGATTAGCTCCACATTGGCTCTCATTGAACAAGACCTGACAAAAGCATTCCAACTGTGACCATCATGTCTTATCTATTTATATATATTTTGTAGCTTAAGATGACATAATCCAATGCTATTCTTTCTTCTCTTGGAGTAGCATGCGATTTGAAGATGATTTGATTGCTACTTTTAGTAGGTCAAATAATGACATACAGTTTCTGATACCCTAAATTCCAAACTGTTCGTTTCAATTTCAGTTAAGAAACTGAGTCCAGAATCTGAGATTTCAATTGCAGGACCAGTTGATAGCAGAAATTCCTATGTAAAATGTTTCCTATCACTAAACATGATTCTAAACCCAACTGAAAGGCAAAGCATCAACCTTTTGATGCATCATGTCAAGTAATCTTTTATACACATAAGAGATACCCATACAACTTTATTATCATATATACTCACCACTGGTGAGATATAAAATATAGGATTTCAATACAACTAAACGCAGTAATATATATATATATATATATATATATATATATATATATATATATATATATATATATATTCAAGAAGACCTGCCCATCACAACAGAATTGAGATCCTAAAACCAAGTTGCCACATAAGTATTGGGGTAGATATTGGTGCAATGTAAAAAGCACTCAAAACACTCTTTTAAGTGGTTGGTGTTAGGAAGGGCATCCAGCTGTAGAAACTAACCCAAAACAGACTATAGAACCTGATGTGGCCCCCTGGCTTTGTCAGTTTCTGTCAAGCCGTTCAACCCCCGTCAGCATGGAATGTAGATGTTAAATGATGATGATATCACTTACAAGACATTACATGAACTCACATATAAATATCAGAATGTGTACTTAACTCTTTAGTCACCATATTTCTGTCGAAATACATGGCTTTTAATTCAATTATTAAAATAATGAACTTATTCAAATAACTTTGTCATTATTATCATATTTTCTAGCAATCAAGTGTAATTTTTCAGACCAAAATTTATAGTCAAAAGGGGTAGGTCAACTTATACACCAAGATTAACTTTTGAAGACTTAAAATTCCATGTGAAATACAGCAGGATTAGGAAAGAATAACGATGAGGTCTGAATGTTCACACTACATATTTACATTATATACAACATCAAATTGTTTGCTGGATAATACAATAAGCTGGTATTTAGAACATAAATTAACATGAAATTTTTATGGATGATCTTAATTTAGATCCCTTTAAAACAAATGGTTTTAAATAGGTTTGTGTCAAAAGGGTTTAAATAAAGTATTTGCTATTTATTTTCACTTCATAAAAGTGGAAAATAGCTACAAGTCTAACCTTATGATGATAAAATGCATAGCACAATTATTAAAATCTGGCTGTACAAACACAGACACCAAACAACCTGGAAAATAGAGACTGGAAGTATATTTATATGGTCAAATGAGCAGACACACCCTTCTCTAAAATGACAACTATAGGTTTTAAGTATCACAAAACAACTCATTTAAAAGCACTAACAAAGGTTACCATGTTTACTTGTATAAAAGTTGCACCTTCCAATGCAATGTTAAATTTTGGTACAAATTTTTTTTTTCTTTCATAGTTTCATCTTTGCCCTGTGTATAAGCTGTAGCCCAGTTTTTCCCAGTTAAAAATCAAGCATAAATTAGTATGACTTATACAGGAGTGTATATATGGTAATTCTCAACACTGGTGATGATGACGATGATAATAACAAAGACAAAAACAACAACAACAGTAATTCATGTAACTATTTCTCTTTAACAAATAGATATATCAAAACTTTGTGCCAGGATGGAAAACTGCATGTAAAAAAAAAACAAACAAACAATCAAAATAACGAATTACTGATAATTAAACATAAATTATCCTTCTATACTTTGTAGTGTGGGTGAGATCGTTGTGAAGATTGTAGTGTAACAACAGATACTTGCACTAAACAGATTTTGAAATGCCGTTGATTTCACAGACTAATGGATGTAAAATTATTAGATTAAATATAAAAGAGAGTATAAAGAAATCGGTAACAAAAAATTATAAGTCATATCAATAAAAGAGGAGAAAACACTAGTACGTTTGCAGCAGCTATTCTAGAAGATATGCTATAAAAGAATATACTCATGAAATAGATAATGCCATTGGATATTAGAAAACAGTATCCTGGTACATAAATAATATTTATGCAAATGCAGATGTGTATGTGTGTGTGTGTATGCGTACATACATTTTAGTTTTTCTATAATTCTGCTTTGCCATAGCAGAACCAATAAACCAGCAGTTAGAAATCAATGTATGTATAATAATGCACAACAATACACACATATTCATACATGTAGACAGATAGAAGGATAGATAAGAGGACTTTTATTGACAACTACAATCTGCTTGCTCCCATGGGTTAGAAGTCTTGGCATTAGTCCAGTGACAGATGCTACATCGCACTGACCCAACTGACCAATGGCGACTGAAATATCCCAAAGCCGGATGTTGGCTTTGAATTACAGAAGGAGCAAAAAACAACAAACAACTAACTGGAGTTGGGGGGGAGGAAAAGATCAATAATAACTTTGAAGTTTTGCTGACCATTAGCTTTGTCTATCTGATGAAGAAGTCAATAATCAGCAAAAATTCAATGTAACTGTCAACTGTTTCTTTGTAATGATGCACTGAGTGATCTTTTATACATAAAAACAAGAGTGTTTGTGCACGTTCGTGTACACACACAAACACACACACATGCATGAGTGTTAATGTATCTCATTATATTGTTATACATAAAAAAATATTCAGAAAGGACAAAATATATATAAGTAGAGTATAGAATATATTTTTACAAAGAAAAGCTTAATAGGTACTTTGAAGTTTTCAGCAATCTCTGGTTTCTTCAGGCAGACTGGTGCAACTTTGCAGTAACTAGGAAAGTTTCCTTTGTAAATACCCCACCATACACACACATATACATACATATTACATAGACACCTCAGACACATAGATAGATAGACATACATACTTATAGAAAAATATACTATTATCATCACTGTTTTAACATTCAATTTTCGGTGCCTGTGTGGGTCAGATGAAATTCATTGAGGGAGATTTTCCACAGCTTAATGCTCTTTCTGTTGCAAAACCTCACCTGTTGCAAGGTAATATTTCCCCTAGTCCTTTCAACATGAACAACACAATGACTGGACCTGTTTTTCACAAAGATTGCAAACAAACAGCACTGCTTTTATGGCAGCAATGTTTCTTTACAACAAGTTTGTCAAGACAAGTATGAAGACACACACACAGAGAAAAGAGCTTTTTCAGTTCCCATCTACTAAGGTTTTGGTAGACCTGAGTTATAGCAGAACTCACTTGCCATTGCTGGAGGATACATATTTGCTGATGAAGGTTCCAACACATATATATTTAAAACAACAACACACACACACAAAGATGAGAACTATTGCTTTGAAATTTGCAGCTCTTCTACCCTGATTATGAATTCATTATTATACCAGTAATTATTGGTGCACTTTGGCTTTGTAACTAAATGTTTAATTGACACACTCAGAATGCTGGGGTGTTCAGGCAAGGAAAGTGACTAGTTAATACACACTCTACAAATAACTTGTAGGTGGAACAGTGAAAATATGCAAGACTTGTCTGAAGTTCAACATGTAACACTTGTAATTCAAATTCCAGTGATTGAGCTCTGTTTCTCTGTCAGAAACCATCTCCTTCCTTGTAATTAAAATTCCAATAATTAAAGAACACACTCACACACACACATACCCTCATCTCTTAGCATAAAGCCCCACTACCCTTGGTGCACATTGTCATGGAAGCTGTATGGCAATCTCACCAGTGCTGATGGCATGAAAGGGCATCCAGCCATAGAAACCATGCCAATGTAGACAATGAGACATAATGCAGTCCCTCAATCCACTGGATGCTGTCCAACCCATGCCAGCATGCAACATGGATGTTTAAAAAATGATGATGTATGAGATAAAACAACAAACTGGATCTGAGCCAACAATGCAAATGCATATGTATGTGTATATATATATATATATATATATATATATATATATATATATATATATATATATATCATCATCGTCGTTTAACGTCCGCTTTCCATGCTAGCATGGGTTGGACGATTTGACTGAGGACTGGTGAAACCGGATGGCAACACCAGGCTCCAATCTAATTTGGCAGAGTTTCTACAGCTGGATGCCCTTCCTAACGCCAACCACTCAGAGAGTGTAGTGGGTGCTTTTACGTGTCACCCGCACGAAAACGGCCACGCTCGAAATGGTGTCTTTTATGTGCCACCCGCACAAGCCAGTCCAGGGGCACTGGCAACGATCTCACTCGAAAATCCTACGGGAGCCAGTCAGGCGGTACTGGCAACGGCCACGCTCAAAATGGTGCATCTCATGTGCCACCCGCACAAGAGCTAGTCCAGGGGCACTGGCAACGATCTTACTTGGCTTGCCGGGTCTTCTCACGCACAGCACATTTCCAAAGGTCTCGGTCAGTAGTCATCGCCTCAGTGAGGCCCAACGTACGAAGGTCTTGCCTCACCACCTCAGCCCAGGTCTTCCTGGGCCTACCTCTTCCACGGGTTCCCTCAACTGTTAGGGTGTGGCACTTTTTCACACAGCTATCCTCATCCATTCTCACCACATGTCCATACCAGCGCAATCGTCTCTCTTGCACACCACAACTGATGCTTCTAATGTTCAGCTTTTCTCTCAAGATACTTACACTCTGACAGGTATTCACATTGACATTACACATCCAACGGAGCATACTGGCTTCATTCCTTGCGAGCTTACGTATGTCCTCAGCAGTTACAGCCCATATATATATATATATATATATATATATATATATATATACATTTATGTACATATATGCATGTAAAATTTATCCCCACCCCCACCTCAAATTTTGGTGGGTTTAAGCTGCTTTTGAAAATTTTTTTGAATTCAATCTTTAAAATATGGAGATTATGATTCTGAAAGAAAATTGTTTACAAATTATCAATTTTCTAAAATTTATACCTCCACCCTCCCAGCTTTCAGAATAACCAACTCAGCTATTTTTTAGGAAGCCTTAATGTGGTCACTCAACATACAAGCAATAACAGCAAAATCTTGCACAAACGTCACACACCCACCTTTTATTTTCTTCTTTAAACAATTTCTTCAGATTTCTACATTTTCCACTCACCCACACATCCACCAAATAAAGAACAGAATTTGAAAATTTTAATTTAATCATATCACACCCCTGTTTTTCAACATTTGGGGGGAAATTCTACATTGGAAACTATGAAGATTATGACACGCTAATCCTTAGCCTTAAAAAGTTAACCTAACCTTCCCAACCTAAAGACCTCACCTCTAACCAAAATCCTAACTGCAGCCCTAACCCCTAACCAAAGACCTTGCCTCTAACCATAACCCTAACAGCAGATCCAATCTTTAACCATAACCCTAACTGATGACTGTAGTCCTAACCTCTAACCATAACCCCTAACGACAATCCTTACCTCTAATCTTAACCCCCTAATCATAGCCTTTACCTATTACCATAACCCTAACCCCTAATCATAACCCTTACATCCAACAACTCTAACTCCTAACTGCAGTTCTTACCTCTAACCATAATCCTAATCCCTAAACACTCCCCTTACCTCTAACCATAACATGAACTGCAGCCCTTACATCTGACTGTAATCCCAACCCTTAACTGCAGCTCTAACCTCTAACCAGCCCTTACCTCTAAACATAATCCCAGCCCCTAATCACTGCTTTTACCTCTAACCATAACCCTAACTGCAGCTTTACATCTAACCATAATCCCAACCTCTTATCACAGTCCTTGCCTCTAACCATAATCCTAACCCTTAACTGTAGCCCTTACCTCTAACCATAACCCCAGCCCCTAATCATTGCATTTACCTTTAACAATAACCCTAACTGCAGCCCTTACACCCAACCATAATCCTAACCCCTTATCATAGCCCTTACCTCTAACCATAAACCCAACCCCTTAGCTCCTAATTGTTGCCTTTACCTTTAACCATAACACTAACTGCAGCCCTTACATCCAACCATAACCCTAGCCCCTAATCACTGCCTTTACCTCTAACCATAGCCCCAGCCCCTAATCGTTGCATTTACCTTTAACCATAACCCTAACTGCAGCCCTTACATCTAATCATAATCCCAACCCTTTATCATAGCCCTTACCTCTAACCATAATCCCAACCCTTAATTGCAGTCCTTACCTCTAACCATAACCCTAGCCCCTAATCACTGCCTTTACCTCTAACCATAACCCTTACATCTAACCATAATTCAAACTCCTTATCACATCTCTTACCTTTAAACATAATCGTAACCCTTAACTGCAGTCCTTACCTTTAACCATAATCCCAACCCCTAATCACAGCCTTTACCTCTAACCATAATCCTAACCCCAACCCTAAACTCTAACCATAACCATAACTCTCAATTTCAGTCCTTACCGCTAGCCATAATCCTAACCCCTAACCTCTAACAATAATCCTAGCCCTTAACTGCAGTCCTAACCTCTAACCATAATCCTAACCCCTAATCACAGCCCTTACCTATAACTATACCCCTAACCCTTCAGATTCTCCAATATTTTCTTTCGTTTTAAAAGATTTAAGAGGAGGATGCATTATTTGAGAGAAAGTTGGCTGTTATTTCTTGCATGCCAAAATATATATATATATATCTATGATTCATGTTTTGGAGATATTTTATTCTACTTGTCAATTATCTTGAGAATAAACTATGAATTTCCCAACTTGCTTAAACAAACAGATATCTTGTTTAGAGATTTGACTGTGGCCAACAGTTTAAAGATATAATATCAGGAACCTAATCCTTGTCTCATCAATTTCAATGGTACCCCCAACAAAAGTGCTGAATATGAGCAAGGTTTGAAAGGTCAGGGGAATTAAGCACCCTACATGGAAAAAGAGGTTGTAAACTGGAATCCAGCTAGAGAACATTTCTGTAACAAACCTTATCCAACCCATACCAGCATGAAAAAGCAGATGTAAAAACAATAATAATGAACTGAAATTACTAACACTACACTGAAAGACAGATTACATTATAAGCATCATCTTTGATCTGGAAATAAAACTCTCTTCCTCTCTTTCTCATGTGCCATGCCTGTTTCAAGGCATCAGCTACCATGGACCTCCAACCAGAGCCTGAAGATTCATGAGTTTTTGGGGGGAAAGAAACAGCAGTTGCTTCTTGTTGCATTCTGCTAGTTTATTTACTCTGATAGTCAACGTGGCCTTAAGCTTATCCTTGAGGTACAGAGTATATTTAACTTTTAAGCAAAGAGGATTAGTTGATATGACATCAGGGTATGTCCACCACGACTAGGCCTGTGTGACTTGCTTAGGAGCCAATCCTTCTCCCAGTCCTGTATGCCTTAGCTATAGCACCATCTTCCACTATTTGAGTCGCAACTAGGGCCCTTGACAGGTACTCTCATCTTGAGTCGGAGTAGACCTGAAAATAGTGGTGACTAAATGCTCCTCCTAACTCCTGAACTTCCAAGCTGGAGCTTCACCACTGGATACCATTTAATGTCTCACCTCCTCTTCATCATCATCATTTTACCCTTTAGCATTTAAATCGGCTATATCCAGCCCCAATGTTCTATCTGTTTTATATTCAAGCCAATCAGATCTGGCCTTTCACACCCATCCAACAATGTCATTTTAAATCTAAACAATCACATCATTGAAATCTCGAAACTACGAGATAATGCAAGATTAATTTAAAACAATGTGAATAAATAAGCACAACATTTGACAAAATAATCTGAATGCTAAAGGGTTAATGTCCATGATGACATTGGTTAGATGGTTTGTCAGGAACCGGTGAGCCAGAAGACTGTACCAAGCTCTACTGTCTGCTTTGCAATGGCTTCTATAACTGGATGCCCTTCCTAGTGCCAATCACTTTACAGAGTGTATTCAGTATTTTTTTATGTGATGCCAGCACCAGCAATGAAAAAAACTTATTTTGGAATTTACTTGAAATTCCATTGCTTTTTTTAATCTTTAACAGACACTATTTATTTAAAAAAAAAAAAAATTGTAAAGTCACTTGCTTGAGTTATACCAACTCCGAAGGGCCAGTTTCCTGGTTTCATGGTGAATATATTACCTCACCTGGATGGGATGCCAGTCCATTGCAGGATTACTCATTTTTGCCAGCTGAGTGTACTGGAACAATGTGAAATGTATTTTGCTCCAGAACACATTGCCTGGTCCAGGAATCGAAACCACAATCTTACAGACATGAGTCCAACACCCTAACAGCTAAGCCACGCACTTCCACTTTATTTATTAACTTAAACATCAAATAATTTTGACATTCCAATTTAAACAGTAAACTGATATTTTGCAAAAATATATTTTGAAGATAAATTTCAATTACATTTATTATCAATATGATGCTATTTAACTCTACCTCCATCTTGACTGAAGATATTCCAGCCATGACCACCATGTTAAGGGTTATGTCTAGGAACTCATTATCTAGTGTTCATTCCTTATTTAAGATAGTAGAGTGAGGGATTTTTTAGCAAGATTTAACTGCTATTTCTAGTACAATAAGTGACTACATAGACCTCTGGCAGAATCCTACAGGCATGGCAGTGAACTTTACTGATTCCATTAAGTGTTTATTATTTTCTACAGCTCCAAGCATTCATCTAGTCACATTGACAATACAGAAATGATTGAGTCATATAATGTGACTTTTATTCTCTTACTCGTTTCAGTCATTGGCCATGCTGGGGCACCACCTTGAAAGTTTTGGTTGATCAAAGATGGTTTGTACTTAATCCACTAGTTTTTTTTTAATTTATATATGCCAAACTGCTAAGTTACAGGAATGTAAACAAACCTACATTGATTGTCATGCAGTGAGAGGCAAACTGAAATACACACACACAAATATGTGCAACAGGCTTTCATACATTTTCCATTTACCAAATTCACTTAATAAAGCAATGGTTAGCCCAGGGTCATAGTGCGGTGTGTAGTAGGACTGAACTCGGAATCACATGGTTTTGAAGTGATCTCCCAAACAACACAGCCATGTCTATGCATAATATAGGCAGTGGTCAGTTGATAGCTAACACCTATCAGACTGCAATATTTGTAATATTTTATAATGTATCAAGTCTCTATTTAATCCAACAGCTCACAAAGTACATCAGAAGAGTCCCCCAAAACAATGAATCAACCTCAATGTGGTCCTAGACTTCCTAGAAATAACAACAATTGTCTATCCAATTTTATCCCATGTTAACAACAAAAAAAAGTGTGTGTGTGTGGGGGGGTATATAGGATAATGTAGTCCTTGAGACATTATGTCAGAATAAAAAGATGGATGGGCATGGCCAGAATACCTTTGACCATACAGTTGCTTAAAGTGAACATATGGTTAAGTAAACATACTATTTGAAACGATACCCACAAGGATGATTAATAAAGCTATGCTGAGTGATATTTTTCTCCCATAATATTCTGTCTTTTTTTCAACCCCTCTCTCTGTTTCACTTTCTTTAATTGCTCTCTCTTCTAGTCTCCCTCTTGGATTATGCGGCCTTCAATGAACAAAGGCATGCTGGCTGGCGAAGTGAGAACTCTTTTGCTTTGCAAGTAACAAGATGACTTTGTTAGGACTGAGACTGTGATAAGATACACCCAGTATCTTCTGCAATGTAGAAGGCAAATAAATGGAGACGATACAGGATTGAGAGGATCTTTTAGGCTTGTCGAGAATAACAACCTTACAAATACTGGTGATAAGTTGAAGTAGTACACTAAAGCAGTAGGTGGTAATAGGGTCTACTAACCATAGAGACCATACCAAAAAAAGTAAAACATATGAGATCAGTTTTTGATCCATCAAGGGAGATAGAAACTCTAAATTAGAACCTACTTGTAGTGTAGTAACCCATCAAATACATGATGCCATGGAAAGCAGACATCAAATGATGAGGATGAAGGAACAAATTGATCATAATAAATGTGAAAAAAAAAAAGGTTTTTTTTTTATCACAATAATTAGAATTTAAAAGATTTGGTAGACAGAAACTGAAAGAAGCCCATCGTATATGTGTGTGTGTCTGTGTTTGTTCCCTCGCCATTGCTTGACAGCCAATGTTGGTGTGTTTATGTCCTTGTAATTTAAGGGTTTGGCAAAAGAGACTGACAGAATAAGTACTTGGCTTACAAAGAATAAGTCCTGGGATCAATATTTTCGACTAAAACTCTCTAAAGCAGTGCTCCAGCATGACCACAAAAATGACTGAAACACGTAAAAGAATAAAAGAATTACCGATATTTAGATTTGGCATTAATTTTCAATATAATACATCAACCTCATTTTAGCATCCACTTTTCCATGCTTGCACGAATCAGATGGAATTCATGGAGGCAGATTTTCTACAGCCAGATGCCCTTCCTGTCACCAACATTACCTGTTTCCAAGCAAGGTAATATTTCCCCCATGACTGGCTATGCTTTTACATTAGACTGGAAACTTCTTGTGTGGTGGTGATACATGTTTATAACTATTCCATGATGTCAAGACAGTGAAACACACACGACTGGCTTCTTCCAGTCTTCATCTACAAAATCCCATGTGGTTGCCACAGTGAGAATGAACCCAAAACCGTATGGCTGGGAAGTGAACTTCTTAACTACACAGCTATACCTCTTCCTAAAAATCACTGTGATCAGGAACAATATATTTGCAAAAATGGGGAGAGGGAAGAATTTCAAGAATGGACACAACTGTGAATAATTTAAGTTTATTTTTCTTTGTCCTGCAAGTTACTCAGTGAGCTCACTAGTACTAGGGTTAAAAAAAAAGCACCCAGTACAGTGCCAAAGCAGACATTGGAAGAAGGTAGTACAGTCCTATGGCCTGTTGTATCCTGTCAAATGGATCAACCTCTGTCAGCTTAGAAGACAGGCATTAAATGATGATGATGATGAGGAGGAATTGTAAGCTATTTTAAATTTAGATGTAAGAGAGTTGATTACAACAACAACTATAAATGAAGATGAATAAATAACAGAAGCTGATGTGGCTGCAGGGTTATTAAATTTGCTTTGCAACTATGTGGTTGGGTGTTCAGTTTCATTATACTGCACTCTAGTGTGTCTTCCTTGGGTCAACCAAAGACTCTTGAGCAAAGTTTGGTAAACAGAAACTATGTGGGAGTTTACTAGAGGTATTTAATCTGTGGCCTAGTTTACACCCATCACCTGCCCAGTGCATACCTTCAGCAGAGTCCACTCTATTGCAAACAGTTGGGCCATGTTTCTGGCTAGACAGTTAAGTTCTTCTCTTCCTGCCACCAACCTTAGTAGCCTTGGAAATGATTATAGGTGATTCCTTTCCACCTAAGTTGTTTCTTTCTTGCTTTCTTTCTTTTTTTTTTTTTAAAGCAAAGGAAGTTCAAACCTAAATCTAGAATGTATATTTTTCTCAGGATGTATAAATGAGGTTAAATTTTATGAACTATGTGTTAAAATTCTCTTTCAGATAATGTAACTGACTGCAAACCCATCATTTTTGAGATCACAGTAAATTGCCAATTTTAACAAATCCATCCAGTTAATGAACAAACACCTGTACATAATCTACAAACTGTTTTGAATTAGAATCAAATGTGTTTTTAACACTTCAAAAGAATGTCATTATGAATTTAATAAGTTATACATTGTTGTTTTAAAGTAGAAATATAACCACAGGAAACATTTGGTTTGTTAATATTGTAAAACTTATGAAAACTGAATAAATTATTTAAAGACTGTTTATAATCATCAACATCATCATGATGACCAAATGTGTAAGTGATTTTAGATACAGTAACGGAAAGGTGTTAAAATGAGACGATAAATTTAATAAATATAAATGACGATGGTGGTTGTGATAGTAGTGAGAATGATGATGGTGATAATGAGGAACATATTTTCATAGTCTGCCATTGAAAGATTTTTTTAGCTTGTTATTTGAAGTTTTGAAGTTGGCTAAAGCACTTCCCTATTTTGAGAAAATTAGCTTAATACCTTTATAGATTTATCTTTCTCATTATATTTATTTATTTTAACTATTTTTTATTATTTGGAATTAATTTCTTAGTAAACTAAGGTGTTATAAAAATTTTTAAAAATGTCACCTTTGTCACAGCAACATTGCTGCCTCAGCATACTATCATATGTTGCTGTTTAATCTCAGGTCAACTCCGATTGAGCAGACTGGCAATCAGAAACATTTGTCTTTTCTTTCCTTCAGGGAAATCTAAGACTGTATTATCTGTAGTGTCCATTTTGTAAGACAACAACATGTGATTTGAGGGAAATCTGATTGCGGTTTCTAGCAAGTCTTGTAAAATATCATCTCCAATAAATCTTTTGGATAAAAATGGAATCTGTCAATTAAGGTCTAGTTTGTACTGAACAACACAAGTTGTAGGTTGTAGGGGGCTTAATATACCCAACAGTGATGATCAAACTTTTGCTGGTGATGCAACTTTCTAATCATATGCAAATCAATTCTCCCGACTTCTTTCTACTAGTTAGCAAATATAAAATGAGTACTACATCTTATGAAATAGGATGGTTATGAGTAAATGTTTTGTATAGGTCTGCTGGATTACAGCTGGCCTTGGGTTAAACGAAAAACCAATTACTGATACAGTATATTAACAAAATACACTGATTGCTGAATTCTTAATAAGACTGATAGATTATTCAATGAAAAACTCTGCTGTTTTTCATTATTTATTGTTAATAACAATAAATAGCAGAGTGTAACTGGAAATAAATATTTATTTTAAATTCATGAAAATTAATTAATTTAAAACAGGTATTTAATGACAACATTTCAAAATTATCTCACCACCACCACCAATATTTCTATGAATTTCTGTCAAGTTACTTTGTAACCTCACTAATGCTGGTGCCATGGAGAAAAAAAATGTATCCAGTACACACTGCAAAATACTTGTCATTAAGAACTATCAAGTTGTTAGAAACTATGCCAAAGTTGACAATGGACATCAATACAGCCCTGTGGCTCACCGGATTCTATCGAATTGTCCAACTTGTGTCAGCATGGAAAATGGATGTTAAATGATGATGATGACAACATTAAATCCTAAATCAGCTCCACTGAGCAGACCAAGACCAATGTATCTTACCTCAGGTAAATTACACCTAATGCTACATTATCAACTTGTTAGTCTTTTTTAAGGACAATAGGTAATAGGCATGGCTGCATTGTTAAAAAAGTTTGCTTTGTAACTATGTTGCTTTAGGTTCATTCCCACTGCATGGCATCGTAGGCAAGTGCCTCCAACAGACTAGCACCTTATGAGTGAAATTGGTAGATGGAAACTCTACAAAAATTTGTCATATGTATGTGAATGTGTATATGTGTGTGTTTTCAGTTGTTTTGACATTGTTAACAAGCTGTGTAAAAAATAATCACCATATTGGCAGGTGTTATTGTTTATATTTCTAGCTAAAACATGTCCTAATATTGAATTGTTTGCCAATTGAAAGAAAAATAATAGAAACAAGGGTGAATGACAGGAAGGGCATCCAGCTGTAAGACAAAAAAAACCAACTCAAATCTCGTTTAACCTACACATTTGGGTTAGGGATAATTGGCTGTTGTTTCTAGTACCTCAAGCAACCATACAGTAGTTTCCTCCACCCCAACATATGACCCAACAATACTGTAATGTTCATTCTTTTGAGAGGACATGGTTTCATTATCCTACCATAAAGGGGAAAGTCTATTTCATTTAGCCTTAATTCCTCACTGTTCCTATGTCCCACAATAGAAGGGACATGCCTGCAATACAGTGTTATACCATGCACTCAAACTGTATGACTCAACATTTTTGGATCTGACATATTCACTTCACACAAAGTCTTTTTGGGTCAGCAGCTACTAGTATTACTGTTCAATATTCCACAACACTTGTCTGAGAGAAGAAAATGTGAATGACCAATTAGCAGAAATTAAAATAAATTTCAATAATACTACAGAGCTATTAGGAACAAATTAAGTTTCAGACATTAAAATCAATAAATAAATAAACCAAGCACATAACTGATCCAACCTTAATTGAGATGTTATCCTGTTCAATAACACTAGATTTATGTTAAAACTAGTGGGTTCATTATTTTAACACCCATTTTCCCATGTTTGTATGGGTCACATGAAATTTGAGGGAGATATTCTGCAACGAGATTCCCCACCTGTCACCAATTCTCACCTCTTTTCAAGCAAGATAATATTTCCTCTATGCCTTCAAGCACGAGCTGCACAGTATCTGGATATGTCTTTATAGAAGATTGCGAAAGAAATGGTGATGTTTGCTTGCAATTGGGACTTGATGTGAAGGCTAGGAAACACAGACACTCACATCACCAAGCACACACACACACACAAACACAATGTGCTTCTTTTAGTTGACATTTACAAAATCCATTGACAAGGCTTGGGGCTATAGAAGACATTTAGCCAAAGTGGTGTAGAGTGGAACTGAGCCCAAAACTATATATAGATACGCTCACACACACACACCATTATCATCAACATTTAATGTCCATGTCCCAAACTGGCATGATTTCCATAACTGGATGCCCTTCCAAATGCCAACCTCTTCACATCTAATGGGTGCATTTTTTCATGCCATCAGCATTAGTGAGATAATCATGCAGCTTACAAGACTGCAATCCCTAGGAAAATGTGGAGCTTTACTGTGTGTATATATATATATATATATATATATATATATATAACATTTTTGGTATTGTATACATATGAATAGTTAAACATGTAAATTTTTTATTCAAATAAACTAGTTTAGTGTTTCCACGACACACAAAGATAACGAAAGTATCACAGCTCAGTTAAGTAATTGGTTAGTATTTCCATGAAGTTCACACATAACAAAAGTTACCATAACAGCAAATTTACTTTGATGTACAAACGTCAGGGTAGGGGGACGGTCTAAGAAAAAGGTGGAAACATACTGCTGGTTGTGTGCATTTATCGCCAAACTTTGTAAGGTTTATGCAGTAAATTGACAACATTTCATTATGATAGCTCCCACCCACTTTGGTGAACCATTCCAGGCAATACAGTCGGTATTATCAGTAAATTTTCAATGATTCGGTTGAAGGTTAGAGAGGAAGAGACGTGTGCACAACTTAAACAATTATTTTATAACAGATAACACTGATTCAGAACACATGAGATAGCATTTTTACAGTTAATATAATAATTACCAAGAGAATTCTGCCAACTGTGGAAAACTATTACTCCTAAAGTTTAAAGTTTATCAAATAAGTAAATAATAAAATCTTTATCTGTTTCAGTCATGAGACTGTGCCTTGAAGAATGTTTAGTTGAATGAATCGACTCCAGTACTTCTGTTTATCCTTTAAGCTTAGTATATCTAAAGAAGCTCACTTTGCAACCATGTGATTTCAGGTTCAGTCCCACTGTTTGGCACTTTAGGTAGGTGTCTCCTATTATAGCCTTAGACCAATCAATACTTCGTGAGTGAATTTGGTACGCAGAAACTGAAAGGAGCCTGTTGAATGTATGTGGATATGTCTTTGTGGTTGTCTGCATTCACAGTTTGACAACTGCTGTTGGTTTGTTTATGTCATTGAAACTAAGCAGTTAGAATAAGTACTAGACTTAAAAAAAAAAAAAAGTAGTGGGGCTGATATTTTTCAACCAAACCCTTCAAGGTGGTGCCCCAGCATGGCTGCAGTCCAATGACTGAAACAAGTAAAAGATAAACATAATATATACAGGGAAAACACTGGTTTTCCTGCTGCAGTTTTGAAAAGGAAATCAAAAGACAAAATCCAAAATTTGGAAAGAGCTGGCTCTTTCCTAAAACTATACGAAGATGTTTTTCCAATGTTGACTTATCTTGGTCCACATGCTTCATATGACGTCATTCATTTGGTGAAATTTATTCGAATTGGGAAAAGTTTTATGATTCAAGTATGAATTATTCCTCTTCTATATATTTCTATTTTAGTTACTAATAACTAGAAATTAATTTGATAACACTATTACCATTATTACACTACTACCATTTATCATAAACAGTTAGAAAAAAAGTAGCAGCAGTAGAGGGAACCTGTGGAAGAGGTAGACCAGGAAGAGCTGGGATGAGGTGGTGAAGCACGATCTTTGAACGCTGGGCCTCACGGAAGTGATGACGAGTGACTGAGACCTTTGGAGATGTGCTGTGCTTGAGAAGACCCGGCAAGCCAAGTGAGACCGTAACCGTGGCCTAAGCCAGTGCAGCATAACCGGCCCATTTAAGAGTACTCTTCAATCATTGGGCAATAAACTGTGCTTGCAAAGACCTGTTGAGTCAAGTGAAGTCATTGTCATGGCTGATGCCAGTACCGCCTGACTGGCATCTGTGCCGGTGGCACATAAAAAGCACCATTCAAGCGTGGTCGATACCAGTACTGTCTCACTGGCTCTCATGCCAGTGGCACGTAAAAAGCACCCACTACACTCTCGGAGTGGTTGGCGTTAGGAAGAGCATTCAGTTGTAGAAACCTTGCCAGATCAGAATGGAGCCTGGTACAGCCTTCTGGCTTGCCAGTCCTCAGTCAAACCGTCCAACCCATGCCAGCATGGAAATTGGACAATAGACGATGATGATGATGATGATTTATTTTATAAATAAAAAGTACCCAAATTTTTAAAAAAAACCACAAAACAAGAACTGAAATTATTAGGGAAGGATATGGTAAAATCCGAAATGTGAGAAAAGTGGTGATGGTTTTATTGACAGGAATTATTGATGTAGAGGCAAGGTTATTCAGTGGAATGATACTGGTGTGAGGAATGAAAGAATCTAAATGTTTAGAGCATTTTCCCTTCTCTCTAGAAAATGACAGCGGACAGAACAGTATATTCTTTCACTCTTAATGACAAATCAACTCATTAACTAACATCTTCAACAAACTCTCCTAAAGCAGGGAGTAGCCCATTGTGTGTGTGTGTGCCACCTGACTGGCTCCCATGCTGGTGGCACGTAAAAAGCACCCACAACACTCTCTGAGTGGTTGCCATTAAGAAGGGCATCCAGCTGTAGAAACCTTGCCAGATCAGATCGGAGCCCGGTGCAGCCACTCGGTTTACCAGTCCTCAGTCTAACTGTTCAACCCATGCCAGCACGGAAAGCAGACATTATACGATGATATATATATATACATATATATATATATATAAATTGATTTACAAACATCTAATAATTAAAGTGGAAAAATTATCAGGAAAGCCATTTCTATTCAGTTTTTCAAATATAGAATACTGTACCAAGGATTTTCTATTTCTAATTCTACTCTCTGACTTACTCTGTGTGTGTGCGCGCGCGCGCGCACATGCGTGCTTTCTTTCTGTAATTTTTACTTTGTAACTTTTTCTTTCTTGGAGCATCAAACTAATAATATTAACTGTGAATGTCTCTTGCACTTATGTTGTTTTGTGTATATGGTTTTATCTTTGTAATTTAACATGCATATGTATGTGTGTGAGTGCATGGGTTTGTCTACCCCGCTCCTCTCCCCCAAACAACTGGTATTGATTTGTTTACGTCTTAAAAACTAAGGTGGGACTGAACGAGTGACTGAAACAAGTGACAGAAAATATAGAAAGTATCTCAAAAATTCAGAAGAACAGTTTAAGTAAATAAGGATGATAATCGTCATGTCTATAAACCATGGGGACATTGTTGCACCAAGGCAAAAACCTCAGACCCTTTGTCTTCCCTGGATCTACAAAGAAAATTTCAATTCAGCATTATGAACCAACTAAGCAACTGTTAATTTATACAGTGCTCCACCAATGAGATGTACCTACACACAGTACCCTTTTACAATTAAGTGAACTGAGCTACCGGTACAGCAGTATAATGTACATACATTGGTACAGAGAGAGAAAGAGAGAGAGAGAGTGTGAGTGTGTGTGTGTGAGTGTAATAAGATTCAAACAGTCAACCATTCAAGAAAAGCGGGGCTGACATTTAGTCAGCTGTGACTTTCCATTTGATCTGTTACTGTCACCTAAGTCAATATTCATTAGTCATTTCCGTTTTTTTTTTTTTTTATATAATCAAATTCTAATGTCTAAGTAAAGTTGGTAGACCATGATTGATTGTAATATAGGTTAGTATATAATAGTCCTTTTAAGTAAGGAAAAAAAAAAGGAAAAAGACAAAAATTATAAGTAAAGAATAGTTAAATGTTTCTGTTGTTCAATCTTTTTGTGGCTCCCACACCTGAATTATTTATGGTTGGAGGGTCATTGAAAATTATTTCTACCTCCAACTACTCTTAGCAGTATTCTTTAAGACCTGTTTCAAAATGCTTATTTTACCAATGCCAACAGTGTTGATTAGCAGCTGAACTAATTATAACTAAGTAAAATTTAGGTTCTACTTCTAAAGATTGTGCTTTATAGGTCTAACAGTTATAAATCTGCTTTAATTATTTAGCATTTAAACCCGTCATAGTCTATCTGTTTTATGTTCAAATGGATCAGAACATGCCTCTCACACCTACCCTACAACGACATTCTAAACAGAAACAATCACATCGTTGAAATCTTGAAGCTATGAGATACAGCATTATTAATTCAAAACAATGTGAATAGATATTAGTTTTGAGAGAGTAATTTGAATGCTAAAGGGTTAATTCAAAACATGATTTAACATTCGCTTTCCATGCTGGCATGGGTTGGATGGCTTGACAGGAGCTGGTCAGCTGAAGATTTGCCTAGGCTTCATGTCTGTTTTGGCATGGTTTTTATGGCTGGATACCCTTCCTAACACCAACCACTTTACAGAGTGTACTGAGTGTATTTACACAGTACCAGCATGGGTGCATTTACATGGCACCAGCACAGGTGCTATTTATGTGGCACCAGCACCCACGAGCCCACAAAATTAGGAATGCTCAGCTGAAGAGGGATGCAGGGGATCTCCTTGTATGCAAGGACAACCACGATTTTACTTAGCTTCTCAAGTACAGCAAACTGCTAGAAGTCTTGGTCCCTTTTTATCCCCTAAACAATGTAAAATAAGTATTAGATTTGACAGAGCAATCTGAATGCCAAAGGGCTTATAAACCTCAAGAAGACCCTTTACTTGCTGAATATAGTTTCATACAAAGAAGCAAAATAAAAAAAAAGGAAAGCAAACAAACTTGCCTTTGCTTTTTGGCACCCCAAAAAATTGAAAATAAAAACTACTCTCAGAATCATGACAGAGTGAGACCATTAAACTATACTAGTATTTGACAAACCATACTTTTGGGAGTAAATGTTTTTAAGTTATAATGTAATATCTAAAAGCTATCTTAATGGAAAGCAAAGGTTACATCACAAATTATATCTATTTTCTCTCTGAGATATTAAACCATAACAAACTGTAGACAGTAAAAAAAGACAAAAATTCCCCCACAGAAAAGTGTTCTTCATATTAGCTTCCGCCTCCATACATTCACAAATTCAAAAAGAGAAAAAAAAGGATAAAAGAACAATGATTTAGTGTAAAAGGTGTGAATTTCATGGTTTCAGACTATGTCCACCCACACATACATTCCTTGGAAGTAATAGTTTAATTATTTGTAGACACCTACACATTATCTACACCTACACATTATCTACACCTAAATATTATCTACACTCTCTTATGTTATAAAAACTACTCTCTTCCGTCTGATCTAGAATATGAAAGAAAAAAAAAAACACCACTTAAAAAAATTCTTTTTTTAATTAACATAGCCAACTTATTCCATTCGAAATCTTATGCTGGACTGAAAATTCCTAATAAAAGTCTGGAGTTTATTTTATCCACCCACATCTGTTGCTTCCAGTCTCTCTTGAGTCAATGAGGGAATAGATATAAGCAGTCACCAGACATGCTAGGAACAGTAGCTAACTTTCCTTCAAATCATTCTACCAACTTAAAAGAAAGAAGGACACATTGGAAAATATACTTCTAGGTACACTGTGAAGTTGGGAAGTTGGGACATTACATGCTTCAAAGCCATTTTTTCTCTAACATACACTACTGAAATTAGGATGCATCTAATATACCCATGTCTTTTATGGTAATTCAGCTTCACCAGGGCTAATTTGAAATGACCCAAGTGTTGGAGTGATGACTAACTGGCAGTAATTCCATTCCACAATAGAAGTAATGGTATAATGAAGCAATGGAACAACGGTATGTGCAAATGGAGTCAATCCATCTGGCAGGTCAGATCCATGTATCACTTGACAAACCTTAATGCTTCTTTGCCTTTGTGTCTGCCATAAAAAAAAAAACTAACATGGCCTATCTAACAACATCAGCCTTAATTCCATCATAGCTCCTTAGTTAATGTAAAGTATAATTTAGTAAATCCTTCTTGCCGTGAATGGTGTGCTCGCTTTACAACCACATGGTTTCAGGTTCAGTCCCACTGCATAGTACCTTGGGAAAGTGTCGTCTACTATCGCCTCAGGTCAACCAAAGCCTCGCGAGGGGATCTGGTAGACGGAAACTGAAAGAAACCCATTGTGTGTGTGTGTGTACACACACACACACACACACACACACACACACACATATATATATATATATATATATACATACACACATATATATGTATGTATGTATATATTTATATACGTGTGTCTTTGTGTCTGTGTTTATCCCCCCACCATTGCTTGAAACCAATGTTGGTGTGTTTATGTTCCCTTAACTTAGCAGTTCAGCAAAAGTGACTGATAGAATAAGTACTGGGCTTACAAAGAATAAATCCTGGGGATCGATTCCTTTGACCAAAACTCTTTAAAGCAGTGCTTTAGCATGGCTGCAGTCAAATGACTGAAACAAATAAAACTACCATGTTGATTTATAGCATGGCTTTCACTGGTGACTCCCACAGTACAAAATGAATATTATATTCATTCTGTACTGTGGGAGTCCAGTGACATACATATTAAAAAGTGTTAAAATGTCCATCACATCTCCATTTATGGATTTTTTTTTTCTACAAATAATATTTCAGATTATATAAGATTTAATGGCTTCTTTTTCGCAGAATTTATTTTATGGAGGAGCAGCAGTCCAATGATGGAGAATGACTGACTTGCACCCTTCTAATATCAAACCTGATCCCTGACCTGAAGAATTCCATGAAACAAGTCTTCTGCACATTTTCTAAAATTCAAATAATATAGTTTTGAACTACAGTGATGTGAAACCCCATGTAAAAAAAAAAAGAAAAAAAAGAAAATCACAATTGGGAGTCACTGGTAACTCCCATGGTGGACAAAGTGTTAAATATAAGCTGCAGCTAGTTTATAACGAATCCAGCAAACAGGTTGTTCAAATTCAAGTCTTGGTCTTTCCTCCTCTAATCACTCCTGTTGTCTTGTGGCCCAGGTTCCACACTAATCACTATGTCTAGAATGTTGACCCCTCTAGGATTTTCTCCTTGTTTATACCTTTCCCACAGGTGTTGACTTACAAAGGTCCAAGAGGGATATTTAAAGGCATCAATCTCACTGGCCAAAGAAGGCCTGCAAAGATGATCCTGATGAGTGGATTCTATTAGTGTTGTTCCTCCACCAACTGCCCAAGAAAACACAAAAGTAATTGATAAAGTTCCTTTACTATAAAGAAGAAGGGGATAAAGGAGACAGGGAGGTGGGATGAGAATATGAAGAAGAGAAAGAGGATATAAAAGAGAAAGAAAGTGAGAGAAGGAAGAGAGAAGAAAAAGGAAGGAAGAGGTGGGAGTAATAGCGAAACAAGGTAGTGAAACCTCTTAAGAGCTGTGCAAAGACAATAAATTCAAAGTTGAAAGACAAATAGTTTCTTCAGAGAAAAATAAAGTGAACGGCATTTATTGAAAATGAATTTCCAAATATTCTACAGTACATAATTAGAAAATCTCTAATTCATTTTAACATCTAGAATAAAGTATTCCAAAAAACAGATCACTCTGGTGATATTAAGTTAGCTACCATGAATGTGATCCAGAAAGTCAAGTACAGTCATGGACAAATGAGGCCTGCAGGACTTTTCTGAATGGCACACCCAAACAAATAATTACCTTGAACTGCTTTTTGAAATGCAGTCGACCTAGTGATGAACCATGTCTCATGCAGCCTGCTTCTCAAAAAAAAAAAGTTGCCTGTGCTGGTTTAGTACTAAACATGGTAAGACAGCACAGTAAGGATGCTCATAGGAAAACAGGCAGAGAAACAAAATAGGGGTGACACAAAGATATTAAGTGAGGTAGAAACAGTTTTAATAGTTGGCAGAAGAAATGGTGAAGACAAAACATTATGGTGGATCAGTGATAAAGAGAGAGACAAAGAAAGAGAAAATGTATGCATGTACACACAACTGTTTCCTCCTCCATTTCCTTTCAACACTGCAACTATTTAGAGAAGTATTTCCCAGCCTGGCATGACATCTAGCTTGCAGCCATTCTCAAAGACACTGACATACATTATATAATGGCTGGCAGCAGACCAAATACCAATAAAGGCCAAAATCTTCTCATGCAATAAAACAAAGACTTTCACAAAGTAATGCAAACATTTCCTATGATATTTATTACAATAATCACAAAAATATTTTCATCTTGTCACTGAGTGTCATTGTGATAAGAAAGCTTTTTGGGGTTTCTTTTTTTTATGTAATTTCACCGAATATTTGTTGATGAGAGAGAGAGTAATCTTTGCGCATTTAAAATTCCATGGCTTACACTTTGAAGGAAAAGAATGTACAGGAAAGGTCATGATAAGTGAATGCTTCCCATCTCCATTAAAGCAACTATGTACAGTAGAAAACACTTAGGAGAACTGATTGATAATTTCAGCTATCTAGAAGAGATAATATGTATATATGAAAAAAATATGAATAAATAAAATCTGAGGCACTGCTTCCTTCGAGAGAGAGAGGGGGGGGGAGTATAATGAGATATATAACTGAGATTTTGGTGGCAAAGGGGCACCAGTTCCCTTATGGTAGTTAATTATGTCATAAAACATGACCAAAAGAATAGATGATACTTGAAGATTTAATGAAAGAAAAAAAATAAATGAAGACAGCATTTTGGTTTTTGAAAGAAGTCATTCAAATCCTTACATAAAAATCAATCTGGGAATTACTACAAAAAAAAAAAAAAGTTTAATTCTAGAAACAAAGATGTCCCAAAGCTTCATAAAATTGGTCGTGTTTACTATGAAAGAAGGAATATGTAGGAACTAAACCAATCCGAATATTCAGGGACAGGCTACAATAGAATAGCAGAGAGAGAGAGAAAATGAATGTGTGCATGTGCTGGAAGTATGGAGACAATATTCCTTATTTAGAGAAATATTGGGCCAAATCTAAAGAAACAGTATTTTGTGTCAGGTGACATTAAAGAGGTCTACAATTAAAGTTCCTTATATCCAAGTCCAGTAAAATAGATTGGCCTTAAAATATAGGAAGTGAGGTGACTGAAATAATAGAGCTAATATAAAGACATACTTTTAGCTGTTCAGTAACAAGTCTTTACATTCTGAGTTCAAACCCTACATAAGTTGACCTTGCCTTCCAATCTTATGGTTTTTACAAAATAAGAATCAGACCAGTGTTAAGTACCAAGGTCATTAATTAAATCCACTCCACACAGATACCACCCAAATTCTGTGGGGAAATAAATATTTTTACTTTATATCATAATAAGGTTATGTTTAAGACTTTGTGGCTATGTGTATCTTTGCCCATGGGTCATTTAAGATATTTTAGTATCGCATCAATCCAAAACATCACAGCTGAAACATCTGGATTAGACTACAATATAAAGCGAGTGATAACTTTTATAAGTCTAATGGCAGTACTGAAAATGAATAGGTCAACTTAGAATATTAAGTAGACAGGTTATTAATAAACAGTGGTGGGGACAAAATGATTGACTGAGAAGGTAAATTAAAAAGTTTAATCCATTACAATTTTAAGAGATCTTCACTCAACAGTATTACTTTAATGCTTTTGATACGGTCTCTCATACAAAGCTTCATTAGCATTCAGATTTCTCTATCAAATGTAATATTTATTTATTAACATTATTTTAGAATTAATCATACATTGTCTCTCAGATTTCAATGATGCAATTGTTTATTTTCAGAATGACATTGGAGGGTATGAGTGAGATACCTAATCTGGTCAGTTTGAATGTGAAACAAGTAGAATATTTGGGCCTGATATGGCTAATTTGAATACTATAAAGTCTCTATTGAAATTAATACTATAATACTTGAATACTATGAAGTCTATATTGAAATTAAAACCTTCCATCATTGAAACTTGTTAAACTACTTTCCATACAAAATGTAAAAATTCATCAAATAATCTACTTCATAGGCAAGAACTAAACAACAAACTTGAATAAAAAAACGTGCACTAAACCAAAGAAGAATCACCTCTGCAGTCATTTTTACTAAATCCCTCCAAATTTAAAATTTTAAAATTAACTGAAATATACAGTGCATTTTGTAAGAAATATAGTCAGGAAACTATTAGTAACAAAAATAAAACTACCAAAACATTCTAAATGAATTCTCACTACAGCCCTTGGTATTCAGTCCTATCAGATTTAGTTGTAACAGTGTCTCAGTGTGTTGAATACAGTAAATATTTTGGTTTACTGTTATTATTACCAACTCCCAAAAAACAAACGACCATAAACCATTTTTCTAGTTGTTATTCTTATTAATTTACCAGTTCCAATTAGCTTTGAAGCAGGCAGACAATCACAAAAGTCAACAGTGTAGCTAATAGAACAACTATAATTACACAAACTAAAGTTGACTGTTCTGTCAGGTCCAACAGATAATACAAGAGCCCAGTTAACTTCCTAGCCATGGTTGTAATTCCAAAGTTTGGGAAATCAAATCTCAAAATGGACAAAAACACTGAGAGAGAGGTTTAGTTATTGAATTAGCAGTTAAAGCAACTTACAGTGACATGCATTCTAATCTTTTTTTGGTAGCTGCTATTGATGATGGTGATGATGGTGATGATGATGACAACAGTGGTGATAATGCTTTGTTGAGTTCAAAACACTTTTTTTTTTTAAATCACAGCACTTTGCAAAATTAAACTTTAACTCCTAAATTAATTAATAGACCATAAATTAGCATAGATAATATCTTTGTTGTGTGGGTGCATTTTGGGAGACAGTACAATTTGGAATGCAAGAAAACTAGACGTAAATTCAACAATGACAGTCAAAGAAAGGCACAATGTAATAACAAGGACAAAGAACAGAGCTTCAGGAATTAGATGACACTACTGCAGAGCGTTTTAAGTAAAACAGAACAAAACAACCAGGCAACCTTTACAAAAATAATCACTCCATATATCTCTGTGTGCTTGTGTGCGTGTGTGTGTGTGTGTGTGTGTGAACAGTGGAAATTTATACAATAAAAATGATGCAGTTTAGAAATGGACTCTCCCAATACATGTTTACAGCAGCAAATATATAACAATCTTTGTATAAAACAACAAATACTTAGAAGTAAAGATTCTATATACAATTAAATAGAAACAATTGTTTCATAATCTCCATTCTATGTAAGATAATGAAATGTGTCATCATAACTGACTATAAGTACAAGTGTGTGTAATCGTCGTCGTTTAACGTCCGCTTTCCATGCTAGCATGGGTTGGACGATTTGACTGAGGACTGGTGAAACCAGATGGCTATACCAGGCTCCAATCCGATTTGGCAGAGTTTCTACAGCTGGATGCCCTTCCTAACGCCAACCACTGAGAGTGTAGTGGGTGCTTTTACGTGTCACCCGCACAAAAGGAATAGATATTACCTCTTGGCATTGATACTGCCTCTGTCACTAACATATATATATTTTTTTATTTTTTTAACATGATACATTGCCAGAACCTCTAACTCTTTCAGTTTCAACAATCAGGAGTAAAACAACAACAACAACAAACAGGATTTCATGTCAACTGAATAGAAATTCACATTATACACGAATCAATCGAACACATATTCCAGCTGCTGCGGCTGCTGGCTGCAAAAGTTTTGTTCCACAGTGCCATATATCTATATAAAGTGCTTCATAAAACCTGGAAATATCAACCTGAAGCCTGCTTTGACGAAGACAAATGTTTATTTTTGACTACTGTTGTGAGTGGCAAGAAAGAGTTCAGATACAATTGACAATATATATGTATATTAGAGAGCAAGTGAGAAGTTGATACTTGAAACAGAGACACAACAAAACAAAAGAAAAAATCAAATAATTGTTTCTAATTTTGGCACAAGTTGAGCAATTTTGTGAGGAGACAAGGAAAGTCAATTGCATCGACTCTGTACTTCACTGGTACTTTATTTTATTGCACCCAGCACCACCATTGCCAAAAGATGATGTAAAAATTAACAGAAATTCATCAAATAATCTACATCATAGCCAAGAACTGATCCCAACAGACTTAAATAAAAAAAAAAACATGCACTAAGCCAAAGAGGAAGCTTCTCTGCAGTCACTCGACTTGCTAGAAATAGCAGCCGAATCAGCATCAACCTCTTAAAAAAGAAAAGCACACATTAGATAATGTATAGTCTACAATACTCCCTAAAAAAGACAGACTAGTTACTGCTGGAATATCTTATATGACTTTGGATTAGAAAGAATAGAAACGTATATGTGTGCACGTGTGTGAGTGAGTGAGTGACATTAGGAAAGGCATCTAGTCATAGAAACCAAGCCAAATTTAGGCTGGAACCTGGTGCAGCTCTCTGGCTTGTCAGTTCCAGTCAAAAGTGGACATATGATGATGATGACAAAAAATCGAAATTAAAACTGAATCCTTCAAAATGGAAGCAACTGAGGAGGTAGACTGTAAACACTTTGGCATTTAAACTGGCCAGGTCCAGCCTCTCACACCTACCCTACAATGTCATCCTAAAAATAAATAACCACACCATCGCAATCTTGAAGCTACAAGATAATGCCTGATTAATTTTTAAAATGCATGGTTAATTCCTCTTCTATTATTACTCACCAACCTCTCTTTTTTTTCTTTTATTCTCTCAACTTTTTTTCTTTTATTCTCTCTCTAACACTGCCTTCAACAGAGACAACATAATGCAGTGAGGACTCTATAACATTGCACAGAGAGGAATGGAAGGGATAACTAATAAAGTGCCACTAAAAAAAACTGCACCTTATACATTCAGTAAGATGAGTGGTCATCAAATGGAAACAATGTTGAGAGGACTCTTTAGTCTTATCCAGGAAATGGCAACCTCTTTAATGCTGGTGCCATAATTAAAACATACCTAATACACTCAGTAAAGTGGTTGGTTATATGAAGGGGACAGAGTTGTAGAAACCATGCTGAAAATGGAACATATGAACAGGATGTAGTTACTGACTTATCTACAAGGGCAGTAACTCCAAATGTGAATTAACTGACCATGAAAACCAGACTAACCCATAACAACATGGTATGCAAACATATAATAATGATGGTAATAAGTTTTACTGCATCAATGGAGACTAGATCTTTAGATAGATTTACACCACATTATTAGCAAGTAAACTGTTCACTTTTCTCTCCCAACTCTAAGTGAAGGGTAAGAACATGTACTTTTTTAAAGCAATAATATGAAGAAGACTGTTACCAATTATTCAATTAACTATCTGCAGATACTAATTAGGTAACCTTTTAGCATTTAAACTGACCATTCCAACCCAAATATTCTATTTGTTTCGTCACATCCAGCCTTTCACATCTACCCTATAATGTCATTCTAAAATAATCAAATCATTGAAATTTTGAAGCTACAAGATAATGTCTAATTAATTCAAAATACTGTGAAGAAACAAACATTCCATTTGACAGAGTAATCTGAATGCTAAAGAGTTAAAGCTTTAATCAAAACTATGGACAATATAGCTTAAGTAAAAGTGCAAGTTATATCATTTACTGGATCGGCATTTTACCGAGGGTACAATCTTGCTTTATAGCAAACAAGAGGCATGAGCAGTCAAATCACTCACAAATCACACCAGTGAAACTCCAAAACAGAATAGTCTCAGATGGAGTGTCTTTAGTCAGGGGTCTGTTCAATCAGGGTTGACCAGGGACATCAAAACTGCAGGAATACAAAGTTAAAACCATGAATTGACTTCTCCACAACTTAAATCTAAAAAATTAAAAAAAAAAAACATTACTTATATTTAAATCAAATACATTATCCAGACCCTTTATGTTTGTAAAGTAATGAGTTGTGACTTCTCTAACTGAATAAATAACTTTTGTGGTTATAATTAAAAAGAAAGTAAAACCAACTTAAGAATGAAAAAACCAATTAACAATGAATATGACAAGATTTGACAAACAGGAGGTTTGAAGATAATGTCCATATCTATGATAATATTGTCACAGTATGTGTTTGAGTGTTAAGCATAACTGTGCAACGAAACTGAAGTGGTTGGCATTAGGAAGGGCATCCAGCTGTAGAAACCAAGTCAAAACAGGCCTGTGCCTGGTACAGGTCTCCAACTTGCCAGCATGAAAACAGATGCTAAATGATGACAATGATGATGAATCAATATAACAAAGATCTAAGATTGTTTGTAAAAACATAGAATTTCCAAACGTACCCTGCCCTCATATTAGTAATAATTATGTATGATGTGTTTGTCAAGAAAGCATAGTGTGTGTGTGTGGTCATGTGCATGTGTGTGTATGCCTGTCTATACAACCTATTTACTTACTAATCTACATACCTACCTACCTACCTGTGTACTGGATTAGGAAAGGATAAAGCATCCTCCCTGAGCTATATGGATTCATAAGTGCCAGTCTCAGTTTCCATGGCCTATATATATATTTACCCACCAAATGGGAATGTCAGTCTGTCATAGGATTACTCATTTTTGTCAGCTGAGTGGACTGGAGCAATATGAAATGAGGTGTTTTGCTCAAGAACAAGTGCTGCTTGGTCTAGGAATTGAAACAACAATCTTATGATCAGAAGTTCAACATGCTAACCACTAGGCCACATGCCTCCACTCAGTGTATTGGAGCAATGATGTGGAATCAAGTGTTTTGCTGAAGAACATAACATGCTACCTGGTTTAGGAATTGAAACCTCAGTCTTGCAATTGCGAGTGTAACACAGCAGCCTAACCACTAGGTCATGCATTTTCATTAAATGAAAAACACTTGAATAGAAAGAAAGAAAAAAAATCTAGTTTTAAACTAACAAAAATTACATTCTATAGAACTGAAAAATATTTAAATGTTATTTGCTGTTACCTGGAGATGTCCAGCAAAAATTCATTATGTTGAAACAGCAAAACACAAAATTAATAAAAGCAATTCTTTTATGGAATGAATATAAATATTAATATACATTTGAAATGTCATTATCATCATCTATTTAGTATGCATAAATGTGTGTCTTTGTTTGTCCCCCATCACCACTTGACAACTGGTGCTGGTGTGATTACCATAGAACAAGTACCAGGTTTAAAAAAAAAGAAGAAAAAAGGTACTGGGGTAGACTCATTCGATTGAAAATCAAGGCAGTGCCTCAGCATGGCCGAAGTCTAAGGACTGAAACAAGTAGAAGATCTATAAACAACATACAAACAATTATTTTATTAATAATTATCGATAAACAATTAATAATTATTTATATATGTTGACACAAACCCACCTATTCGTAGGGGAAGGGTATTATTGAATTAATTAATACATATTCAGGATTATATTTGATGGACCCATGAGGAAAGTCTGCATTGGCAGTATTTGAAATTGGAATATAGAGTAAAAAATCTAAAAATAAATAATTAAAGTCGGGTAGTTTAGAGCTATAATATTTCTGCTAATTAATTTTGGCATGTAAAAGCACCCACTACACTCTCAGAGTGGTTGGCATTAGGAAGGGCATCCAGCTGTAGAAACTATGCCAAATCAGATTGGAGCCTGGTGTAGCCATCTGGTTCACCAGTCCTCAGTCAAATCGTCCAACCCATGCTAACATGGAAAGCGGATGTTAAACGATGATGATGATGATGATATATATATATATATATATATATCATCAACATCAATGCCATTATGTAGTGTCTGTTGTCCATGCTAGCATGGGTTAGATAGTTTGACTGAAACTGGTAAGCTGCACCAGGTTCCAATCTAATTTAGCATGGTTTCTATGGCTGGTTGCCCTTCCTAACGTTAATCACTGCAAGAGTGTAATGGTTGCTTTTTATGTGCCACCGGCACGGGTGCCAGTTACATGATACCAGCATCAACCACAACTATGATTTCACTTGGCTTGACAAGTTTTCTGAAGCACAGTATATCCCCAAAGGTGTCAGTCTCTTATCACCTCCATGAGGCCCAAAATGTCAAAGGTGCTTTTTACATGCCACCAGCACAGGTGCCTGTTACATGTCACCAGCATTGGCCACAACCATGATGATTAGAAAGGTGGTTTTGGAATGTATCACTAACAATGCACATGAATGTGTACACTCAGGCATACATGTAGACAAATTTCAAACATGGGGCCTGGAAAAATTGTAGTGAAGTGTAGGATCCAAAATACTTTTCTACTCTAGGTAGAAGGCCCCAATTTTTTTTTGGGGGGGGGGGGGGGGCAGTCGATTAGATCGACCCCAGTATGCAATTGGTACTTAATTTATCAACCCTGAAAGGATCAAAGGTAAAGTTGACCTTGGCGGAATTGGAACTCAGAATGTAAAGACAGACGGAATACCGCTGAGCATTTCGCCCGGTGTGCTAACGTTTCTGCCAGCTCGTCACCTTTCACAGCAAACATACTACACCTATACTCAGCCTAGCCAAGCCAATCCCTCCAGTGAAGCAGACTATGTGAAGACTGTTTGTTATGGTATCGCCTAGTGTGGATATTTCTTTGAAGAAAGTACATAATTCTGAGAAGTCGATAAATTATTTATCTTTTTATATATGCCACTGGTAGAGTACACATTTTTCTGGAAAGTTATAGTGGGGACCAAAGGAAAATAGGTTATAAAACACAGGTTCAGACACTAATACACATATGTATGCACACAGACATACAGCTGTCCAGAAATAAATCAGGTCTTTTTTTTTTTTCCATTATATGTCACTTTGTTTGACTTACTCATCTCTGTAAACTATATGTGACTCTTTATACATGTGTATGCATGAGCATATAAGTGCACTTACGCTTGTGTGTATTTAAAATGACAAATGTCTAATATCTCTCTTTATATTGTGTCTGATGTATTGACTTCAATGCACACACACGCAATGGAAGCTACTTCTTACAATCACAGATAATGTTATAAAAACTGGTGATTTCCAAATTCTTTCTTCACTTAATGTTATCAGCCCATTGTTATTACTGAAACGGCCTTGACCCAAAGTAATCATAGTGATTTTCACTGTATGCAGGCATGCATGTGTACTTTATATTATTTTTTTTAGATACATAATAAATAACGTTTTCGTGCAGGTGACACGTAAAAACACCATTTGAGAGCGGCTGTTGCCAGTACCACCTAACTGGCCCTCATGCCGGTGGCACGTAAAAGCACCCACTACACTCTCGGAGTGGTTGGCGTTAGGAAGGGCATCTATCTGTAGAAACTCTGCCAGATCAGATTGGAGCCTGGTGCAGCCATCTGGCTCACCAGTCCCCAATCAAACCGTCCAACCCATGGAAAGCGGACATTAAATGATGATGATGATGATGATTACAGGCACAATTTGGCAGGGGGTGGGGTCAATTACACTAATCCCAATGCTCAATTAGTACTTATTTTATTGACAGCAAAATCAATCTTAGTAGAAATTGAACTCAGATTTTAAAGCTAGGAAAGTTCCTAAGCATGTTTCCTAATGCATTAACCATTCTGCCACTTTGCCAACAACAATTTCTAAAAAATAAGCACAAAGGCACAAATTTTAAGAGGATGGTATAGTGATTGAAGACTGATTCCAATACATGACTGGTGCTTATTTCAACTAAAAAAAAAATTAATTAAAAGTTCATTTCTAAAAACAGAAAACAAAAATATAGCAATGAAAAAATACTAATGGGAGACGTTAGATTATTGAGAAGAAAACAAAGTTACGTTTACAATAAGGTTATTTTTCATAAATTCTTTCAACTGATTTTTTTCTTTTTTAAAAAGCTTTTGTTATTAACTGAAATACTTTGTTCAGGTCATTACAGTGGTACTGGTTAGCAGCAAAAGTCAAAGGATGAAAAAAAACCAGTCTTTCCAAATAACATTCTACCTGTAGACATAACTGAGAGAACATTTTATAGGAAACACTGCATTCATCAGGTTGGTAGAAACTATTCTACAAAAAGGTAAAGCAGGCATTTATTTAAAATTATGTAAATATATCTGATTTAAATTTAGAATTGACAAAATAAATAGCAGTAAAATAGTGAAGCTGAATTAAGTGTTCATCTACCCTAGAATATATAGGCTTTATGCCTTCTGAGAGAATAAATAGCAGTGAAATTGACTGTTCCTCTAACCTACAAAGTATTGGTTTCATACCCAATAAAACTCTATCAATCTAATGGTATCTATAATAATAATAAGTTTATGTGTTTGTGAATTTGTTACTTTTACTCTTCCGAGACTATTCAACAGACCTTGATAAAACTTGACGTGTGGGGGGCTAATGCCTATGCAGTCATTTATGCACTTGGAATTTTTTTTTAAATCGATTTTTAATCAGCATCGATTTTTCAAAAACCTTAAAATTTCAGTATTTTCACACTAGCCATCGTGACATCAATTTGATGAAAAATGCTGAAATTTGACGAATAATGTTTCATGGCTATCAACAGACATCTTATTAATGGTAATCTATTTAACATTTGCTAATTCTGCATTTCAGTGTTAATTGTTTTTATTTGCTAAAACTTATTATTTCAATTCATTGTTTTAATTCCACAGTGTTTCAAGTTTTGATTAGGTAAGACCATTTTATTTCTCAAGTAAAATTTAGGCATTTTGCATACCAGCCATCGTGACATCAATTTGACAAAATCTGCTCCAAAGCGTAAAATTCTGCCATTTTACGCATATCCACAAAAATGAAAATGACATGGGTTCACTACCAGACTCTGCTCATTTTTTCATCAGATTGGTCCTACCCATTAATATAGATTTTAATTTTCTGAAATATGTCGAAATTTGATGAAAAATGTTTCACGGCTATAAACAGACATCTTATTAATGGTATTTTTTTACTGGGTACCTCAGCTAGTGATTAAAGACTGGGACAGGGTAGAAAGGACTTTAGTCATGTTGCAGGCAATCTCTCTACTGTTGGAGGTGTGATAAAATCTACCCAGCAGTCCTCACTCAAAAGTGGTTGGTGAAGGAAGAGCATCCAACAGTAAAAAACAGCATATAATAAATTTAAAAAATGAAACAAAAGGCAGAGAATATAAGAACTCTAATCTTTGCAAGTCATGAAGAAGGCAACCCATCTAAGAGAGCAGTAACTCAGAAAATAAAAACTGATACAGGATACAGAAAACTTTTAGTCCACTTGAAAAATGGATGGACAACTGATAACTGGAAATCAAAAAGAAAACAAACAAAAAAAAAAGAACAAATCTTTTATTTGTTTCAGTCATTAGACTGAGGCCTTGCTGGGGCACCATCTTGTAGAACTTTTAGTTGAATGAATTGAACCCAATACTTACTTTCTTTTTAAGCCTAGTACTTATTCTATCGGTCTCTTTTGCCGAACTGCTAAGTTACAGGAACGTGAACACATCAACATCAGTTGTCAAGCAGTGAGGGGACAAACAGAGAACCAAGGACACACACACAGATATATATATATATATATATATATATATATATATATAGAGAGATATATATATATGATGGTTTTCTATCAGTTTCCATCTACCAAATCCACTCACAAGGCTTTAGTCAGCCCAAAGCTTGAGTAGAAGACACTTGCCCAAGGTGCCATGCAGTGGGACTGAACTCAGAACCATGTGGTTGGGTGCCCTCCAAGTTCATTATTATTTTACAACTTGGTTCAAATAAAAAGCTCAACAAACATATTTAGTTGTCGTTCTGTTATTTCTTTGTTCCTGTACATCCAAGCTGCACCTAATGATTGTCAAAGATTATAGTCTACAATGTATAACAACAACATTAAAAGCTAGATCATGTTTCTGCTTTGAAGTAATCAACAGCTCTTATCTTCTAGAAGTGATCTGAGAGGTGGATGTAATCCAAAATTTTTCATGCACCAATTTCTCAACAAATAAAAGGTCTGTTTTGAAACAAGTGAACACCTGGCATTTCATCAACACACTCCAAAATAACTTAATTCTTTAGAAATAGTAAACAACAGCCAGGCATTTGGCTGTCCAAAATACTACTGATATTGTGAATTAGTCAATATATTTAACAAAACCGAATCATAAGTTTATGAATCATCAGAACTGATGCATTTTGGAAGCTGAGAAAAATAAAAGATCAAAGAATTTGGGGGAACTTTTGTTTTCCAAAATGGAGTATTGTTTCTACATCTATGATGGCACCTGTTCTATTTAATCAGAGAAGTAGAGCTAGTAATGGTACACAAACTAACTCTTGCCAGGGTTTTCTTGTGTAGTTAGCTGACCAATGTCTTAATAGTAAGATATGAGTGGTACCTAAACAGATTCCTAGTTCTTTTTTACATAAATTACTAAGATGGTAGTTCTAGTAGAGGTGGAAATAAATTGGTTTCATGTAGAAGTGAAGTTAAAAGGATAACTAAAGCAGTCGAGCAAACACCTCAGGAGCAAGTAAAAGCAATGCTGTCTTTACTCAGTTGCCCTTCACATCAAAGTTTAATATGGTTACTAGATTTTGGTAGTTCCAAGTTGTAATGATTCACAAGAACTGACTGGATGGGAGTATTAATATTGATATGAAATTAGAAGACCATATGGTTTTTTCAGTGACACAATGTGAAAATAGTATGATAGAAAGGAGCATAAAAATCTAAGAAACAGGCTCGGTAAGACTGAGGAAAAGAGAGGAGTAAGGTAAAGTGTGAGCTTACTAGAAGAAGTGACAGATGTCATGGGTATGTAACATGGAGGAAAAACAAAAGCAAGAGGTTTGCCAATGTTTTATGGGAAGAGGATCAGAGGCATGGGATGTTCCATATTGCAAAGTAACGTGCCAGTGTGAACCAAGGCATTAGTTGTGGAAAGAGTGATTTGTTCAACTAAACACTTCATAGCGGAGCCCCAGCAAGGCCACAGTTCTATGACTGAAACAAGTGAAAGAAGATAAAAAAGAACATGTTGGAGAAGACGTGTCCAATTTATGCAAACATAAACATGGATGTATGCTGTATGACAATGACAGTGATTAATAAATCTGAAAGGACTGCAAGCTATGTAATGTCTGTACAGCAACATAAATATAACTAGTTACCTTGAAAATGTACTTATTTGAAGACTGAAGCCATTTTAAGTTTATAAATCTTAAGAAGTCTCTGTAAGAAAATCCAAGCCACCAACCCAAGCAATAAGCTGACGTCCAATTAATTCAACCAGCTAGGAATAATGATATAACCCTTTAGCATTTAAACTGGTTATATCTGGACCAATATAGTCTACCTGTTTTATGTCCAAACTGGTCAGATCTGACCTCTCACACCTACCTAACTATGTCAATGTAAAAATAAGCAATCACATCATCAAAATCTCAAAGCTGTGAGATAATGCATGATTAATTCAAAACAATGCAAATAAATAAGCATTACATTTGACAGAGTAATCTGAATGCTACAGGGTTAAATCAGTCATGTGAAACCTGCAGTCTGCATGACTTTCTCAATGGAACACTTAATGGAAAATTACCTTTAATGTCTTCAATAGTGTGACCTGCCTGATGAACCATGCCCCAAGCAGCTCACTTCACAAAAAAGGTTGCTTGTGCTTGACTAAATCTTTGGTCAATCAGGTCGCTGTCAAATAACTGAGTGAATTGCACCATTATTTGTAATCAAAAGTATCCATCACTTTGGCAGTAGACTTTAATAACTTTGAGATGAAGAAACTAGTGGGGATTGAATAACACATGTTAATGAACCATTTGCTAATTATTAAGTACTATTTCTCTTTGTAACATTGAGTTATTCCTATGTAGTTGTAGTACCTATTTTACCGCAAAGCAAGTATAAACATATTAGTAAGAGAGAGATCCAAACATAAATAAGATCAACTTTTGGATCTCTTCCAATCAGCTCCATCATATTAAGTCTCCATATACTGCTCTCTCTCTCTCTCTCTCTCTCCTTCTCATCCATCGTTCACTACATCTTTTTTTCTATGTGCCTCTCTAATGCTACTCTCTTTCCTACCTCTCACTCACTTGTGTAAAAATAAAATAAATAAAAGATGGTGTTTCATAATCTATGTCCATATTCAATTCCACCCTTTACCCTCACACTTCTCTATTGTTAGTAATCATTCTCCCACCCTAATCTTTCATTACTGACA